>NC_040908.2:157450422-157747183 GCF_004126475.2 Phyllostomus discolor
AGTCACCTTGGTAAGAAGAAAAAAAAATTGTGCTGCATGGTTAAAATGAAAACATATTCTCATTCTTTTAAATAATTCATTGATGTGGGTGGCATAGGTACAGCCTCATAGAAATAACACAATTTTAACAGTCATGGTCAAATGTAATCTATTTCATAGTCAGTGATGATAATCTGCACTTAACACTTGCTTTGTATCTAACTGTGCCGTTTACTGAGCTGGTAGTGTCTTCACAATCACAGTCATTTTTTTGAGCCAACTTATCTTCATTTTACAGCAAATAGTCAAGGTTTGAGAGCTTGAACACATTTGAGGGAATTACCTTTGCTGTTTAAGTCAATGTAAGTCAAGGGTCACAGCCTACTGACTTAGATCAAACAGCTTCTTTACTCTTAGTTATTTCACCTGTTGAATAAGGAGAATAATAGTATCTGAGTCAATGTTGATAAAAAGATGAAATGTGTCTGGCACTTGATAAGCACTCAAACAAATGTTGGCTTCTAGACTAGAAATTGTCTCAGTAAAGATAATTCTGTCCTCAGGTGATGTGGTGCAAACACTTTGGAGTAATTCAAGTCCACCAGAAAATTCAACTGAATCTGTCTTCATAATACATTAACAATATTTAAAAACTATGATCACCATGAGTGGTGGACTGATTAAAAACCAAACTATTATAATAAAAATTTTAAAGTCATAGAGTTAGTTACCCACCTAAATGTTTAGCTTATACAATACCGAATACACAAACTCCATATTAGGTTCATTTGTTATCAAATATCCAAATTCATAAGTGGCCAAGCCAACTTTTTTTGCCTTTTGCCATGATGGTTTATCTTCATGTAGACTTAAGGAGGGAATTAAAGATGAATGATATAAAAGTTCTCAAAGTTCAGCTAAGTTATATGAAATAATTGGCTTGTTGGCAAGATGTGCTAATGATGGTGAAATACCCCTGAGGTCTAATTAGCCACAGCTAAGAAAGGCCATGGAATTTGCCTACAAAAAATATGTGGTAGCACTCTTGCAAAGCCTGGGAGAAGGGCCTTATCCAGAGGTGCCATTTATGGGTGAACAAAGACAGTAGCTGAGCTAGTTGTCATTTTTAAACTTGCATCTTTTCTTCTATCTTGGTGAACTAACAGCTGCCTGAGGCCCTGATCATGGAACTATGTCAGATAAGTTCATAGGCGAGATTCCCAACCCTGCCCTCAAATGAAATCACGTAAGTATAGAATCCCAGGTTTAAACGCATCTTAGAAATCATATAGTCACACCTGCCCCCACCAATATTAGTTTTAAATCTCTTTTTCAATACATGAAGCATCAGGAAAGATATAATCTTTCGATATGATAAATGTAGAAGTAAAAATATTTTGAGGTCTTTTTTACTGATAAATAATTAAATTAGAATCACATTATATATTCACATTTTTCTCCATTGAATTTTCCAACCTCAGAATTTTCCTATATTACAGAATTTTATTTTATTTTATTTTATTTTATTTTATTTTATTTTTATTTATTTATTTTTTAAAGATTTTATTCATCCATTTTTAGGGAGGGAAGGGAGGGGGGAGAGAGCGAGAGAGAGAGAGAAACATCAATGTGCGGTTGCTGGGGGTTATGGCCTGCAACCCAGGAATGTACCCTGGCTGGGAATCGAACCTGGGACACTTTAGTTTCCAGCCCATGTTCAATCCACTGAGCTATGCCAGCCAGGGCTATATTACACAATTTTAAAAATCATCTCTGTTAAAACCCACACATTATTCAAAGAGATGTGCAATATTTTACCTATTCATGTCTTAGTGTAGGACATTCCATGCTGTTTCTGATTTTCCATAGCTCTTAATAATTGTGTTAAACATATTTGTACTTAATGAGTTTCCTCTTTTAAAAATTCTTCTTTAGAGTTTACTCCTACAAAGAATATTGTAGAGTTAAAGAAAAAAGACAAGGTAACTTTCATTTTTTCATTGCTATTTCTAAACCATTTTTCTTATATGTTATTTTCACTACGTGCACTATGGTATTTTCTGCTCTGTTGGGGGAGTCCACCTCAGAATAAATAAGGCAATTCAATGAAGCTGCTGCACTTTGTTTTCACATGTGTATAACATTTTCATTTGGGGTGATTAAAAATACAGTTGTTTATCCATGTACCTTTAAAAGGAAAATAAATATGTATTTTTTCAGAATATATTTATCTTTTCTCCCGTTTCTTTTGGAAAATTTTTGTCCTCATCTTTCCTCATTCTATTGGTGATGGTACATCTTCCTGCAAGCAGGCATGACGGATGAAGGATGTGCTGGGAGGGTGGGAGAAGAAGGCACGAGAATGCCTATAGCAGAAACCTGCAGGGGTGGGGAGACTCATTCATACCATGGATGGATGAGCTGCTGCTGTTTGGTAATAAAATGTTGGGGAGGGAGCAGTTACAAAAGGCATTTAACAGGGACACTTTTTATGATTTGTGTGGATAAACATACATTAATATATGCATAGTAATTGTCCAATAAATATTTGCTGAATGAGTGAATGTGTATTAGGTACTTAAAGTAAGTACTTGATATATGTGATTGTATTTATATGAATGATACTTTATATGTCTTATGTAGCAGACACCTTTTATTGTTTATATTAAATTTCTATGTTTTTAAAACTGTGAAAATAAGGGCTTCCTTTGCTTGATAAGTCCTCATGTATTGAGCACCTACCTACCCAAGGGTTGTTTTTAATCCCAGTCTATGGAAGCTGTAAATTTACTGAATGTGACTATGTTAAAATTATGTTCGATTAGACTTAAATAAGAAAAATGAACTATTTTTTAAAGATTTTATTTATTTATTTTTAGAGAGTGAAGGGAGGGAGAAAGAGAGAGAGAGAGAGACATCAATGTGCGGTTGCTAGGGGCCATGGCCTGCAACCCAGGCATGTGCCCTGACTGGGAATCGAACCTGCAATGCTTTGCTTCACAGTCCGCACTCAATCCACTGAGCTACTCCAGCCAGGTCCAAAATGAACTATTTTTAAATTTCTAAATGACAAATTATTGAACAAGAATGCAGCTTTCTTTCAAAAGCTTATTAATGTTTCTCATAAAATAGAGTGCAATGATAAACAGAGTGGGGGATGAAAGCACTTGAATTCCTAGGTTTACAGGATGGGGGAACAGGCCTGTTTCTACACAGGGAGCTGAAAGAAGGTGGCAACTTTCTGGCCATTTACTTGTCATCCAATAGGTGCAAGACACTGCAGATATCATGTCAGGCACTATGCTCAGCAGTGAAGAAATATCCATGAACAGCATATGTGTGATGGAAGACACCCAGGAGGCTGTATCTTCCAATCACTTCCACGTGTCTGCTTATAATAGATGCTTATTTACCATGTCTTTCTCCCCACAGAACTATGGGTTCAAATATAAATTGTGGAAGAAGGAATAAGTCTTTTGTGCAGCACTTTACAACTTACAAAATGCAATTGAGATTTTCAATTTGTACAGGCAGATATAGGAGAAGGTTGGGAAGTGCAGGGCACTGAACAGACTTTACAAAGTCACATGGAGTAGGAACCAGAAAGAGAACCTGGATCTCCTGTATACAGCCCAGTATGTTTATGGTAAATTTCACATCAATTGTTGCCCTATGGATTTTTTTTTATGTGTTAGGTACTAGGTGTCTGAAGAGACAGAAAGCATTATGGAGGAAGTGGGAAAGAGTTGAAACCATTAGTGGGGTGAGGGGTGCCAAGGACACACTCCAGAGTTATAGCGAATATCCTATTTCTGTATTGTGAAATTCACACAACAATCCTTCATGTGTAACAGGTCCCATTCTTTATCTCTTTATAGGTAATTTAGGCCCCAAGAAAGTGTTACTTCTTACATGGATCACCTCACACATCCCAACAATGTGACTGAGTTTATTCTCTTGGGACTCACACAGAATCCACAATTGCAGAAAATACTCTTCATTGTCTTTTTGTTCATTTTCCTATTTACCGTTCTGGCCAATCTGCTCATCATCATTACCATTTCCCTCAGCCCCACACTTTCAGCTCCCATGTACTTCTTTCTCACTTGCTTGTCTGCCATCGATGCCCTCTACACCTCTGTCACCACCCCCAAAATGATCATCGACCTGTTGTACCAGAGGACAACCATCTCTTTGGGCAGCTGCCTGACTCAGCTGTTTGTGGAGCACTTCCTGGGAGGCTCAGAGATCATCCTCCTCATTGTCATGGCCTATGACCGCTATGTGGCCATCTGCAAGCCCCTTCACTATGTGACCATCATGAGGCAGGGGCTCTGCTGCCTCCTGGTGCTGGTGGCCTGGATTGGGGGGGTCCTGCATGCCACTGTACAGATTCTTTTCATGGTCCACTTGCCCTTCTGTGGTCCCAATGTCATTGACCACTTCATGTGTGATCTCTTCCCACTGCTGAAACTTGCCTGCAGAGACACCTATAGGCTCGGAATGATAGTGGCAGCCAATAGTGGGGCCATGTGCTTGCTTATTTTTTCCATGCTGCTCACCTCCTACATAGCCATCCTGAGCTCCCTGAAATCCCATGGCTCTGAAGGACAGCGCAAAGCCCTCTCTACATGTGGAGCCCACTTAATGGTAGTTGTACTCTTTTTTGTGCCTTGCATATTCACCTACATGCGTCCTGTGGTCACCTACCCTGTGGACAAACTGGTGACTGTGTTCTTTGCAATCCTAACTCCCATGTTTAATCCTGTCATTTACACAGTGAGAAACACAGAGGTGAAAAATGCCATGTGGAGTTTGTTGAAGAGAGTAGCTTAGCCTGTTCAAATACCAAGAATGTGATGATGTATATAAACAGGGAGGATTATATCTATAGCACACTGTGAAAAAAAATTAACAGATTTTGCAGATCATTGGTAGGGAAAAAAAGGAGTTCTGAAACTAACACTTATTGAACACTAAGAAATAGCTTGGCTTTTTCCTTGGTACTTCTGATAACTTTAACTTTTTTTTTATTGTTTACAGTATTATGATTGCATAATTTCCTTCCTTTGCCCACCTCCACCTAGCCCTCACCCTCCTTCCTTCAGACCATCATGGCTGAAAGAATATATGCACCCTGTGTTCATAGCAGTGGTATTTACAATAGCCAAGATCTGAAAACAGCCCAAGTGCCCATGAGTAAATGAGCAAATTAATAAACTGTGGTACATTTACATAATGGAATGCTACTTGCTGCAAAAAGGAAGGACCTCTATCTTTTGCAACAGCATGGATGGTCCTAGAGATTATTGTGCTATTATGCTTTTGATAACTTTCAATGTACTTTTCCACAGCCTCGATGTTCATGTGCATAGACTGAGGGTATGCAGTGGAAAAATTGATGATAAATGCCTAGTGTGATGCTTCTAGCAGGGGTGCCCAACATTTTGGTGTCTCTGGGCCACACTGGCAGAAAGAGTTTTTCTGGCAACACATTAAATACATTGTGACACATAATCACAAAAAGATCTCATAATGTTTTAGGTAAATTTATGATTTTGGTTGGGCTGCATTCATAGCTATCCTGAGCCTCGTGTAACCTGTGGGCCACAGGTTGGACAACCCTGTTAGACAAAGTTTTTCTCCAGAATGTCATGGCTACGTTTTGAAATTCTTCATACCTGTTATGTGGATGAAATTGGCTTTTCCATAGGACTTTCATATTAGGATTCTTTTATTTTTGCTTAGCTTGTGGTAAAGCAAATTAAATCAAAATGAACAAACAAAAAAAATTCCCGACCCCCCAAAAACAACAAAAAAACAATAAATAACCCAGAAGATAGAAATTTTTAGAATATAAAGGGAAAGGGATATTTGGGGAATTGGAGAATCCCTGCTGAGTTTTTCCCTTTTTGGCACTATGTATCTGCCAAAAGTGAAAAGAAAGACCCCCATAGATGGGAGAAATAATCATTCATGACCTATCTCTGTTTATTTCTCAGCACAAAAATAGGACATAAAGTTTGGGTTTACTCAAATTATTCTTAATTTGGCCTTATTTTCTTAAATTCTTTTTGGCTCACAGTTTTTCTTGTAGAAAAGGAAGGATTTTTTTTTCATTTTTCCTTTCAAAGACTTTAGGAGCTATTTGAAGCAAAAAAGGTGAACATTCTTTCAACTAATCTCAAGAAAAGTGCATATGCTTAGGTTCCAAAGCTGTTTCTCTGGAGGTGTGATACATGTATTTACATTAAATAAATGCTTTATTATCAATCATAGATATTTAGGTGAGTTAGGTGACTCATCCACATACTAAGCCGGCAGACTCCATATTACTATCCTCATTTACAGAGAAGCAAACTGAAGCCAAGGGAGGTTTGATCACTTACTTGCCTCAGTTCACACAGCTAAGAGTTTGAGCTATACAACTTGAATTCAGGTCTTCCAAAAGTCAGTCTTACCATCTTTCAACAAAAAGCACTTGCTGTTTATGTCTATAGATAATATTAACAGCCTTATAGATTTACGTTATCTTTCCAGAAAGTTAGTTAGTTAGTTAATTAATTTATTTATAGGAAAAGGGAGGGAGAAAGAGGGAGAGAAACATCAATGTGCCGTTGCCTCTCACATGGCCCCCACTGGGGACCCGGCCTGCAACCTAGGCATGTACCCTGACTGGGAATTGAATCAGCGACTCTTTGGTTCATAGCCCAAGTTCAATCCACTGAGCTACACCAGCAATGGCTTCATTCCAGAAAGTTTTAGTCTCATATTTTGTAGACTTATATCACACACAGCCACATATTTCAGCAACAATGTCCTTCTGTGTACATGGAAAATATCAGGGTGCTCTCCATTGCTATATAACATTTATAAAGCAAAGCTTCTCACGATGACATTATGTATCATGTTACTTTTTACGAATAAACCTTTCTTAAACTCACTGGTCATTTGGGGGTATCTCTTCCATAATTTGACCATACAGTAACGTCAGAGGATAATACATCTGTTCTTTGGGGGTACCTGTGTATTCCACTTTATGCATGGCTATTAAATTCATAAGAAATAGAACACTTTTCTGAAAAGTCTAGGTCTGGAAGAGACAAAACGAACACTTAATGTATTAAATATGGTCAAGTCTACAGCAGCTGGTGAGAAACAATTTGACAGAATCTGGACTAAATGACACATGTTTAGAAGATGAGAGTAAGCCAGCAGTAAGGATAAGAAGAGTACTGAGTCAATGTTCTTTCCACTCTAAGACAAGGAGGAGGGTTTGAAGAGGGAAACTAGAGCCCGTGATTGTGTCTTATGAGTCATATTGAATACTCAGTGGAGGAGTGAGGAGACTGATGAGGCACAAGTTACAAATGGTCAACAGCAAAGTTGGAAGGTGCAAGAACTGGAGGAGGAAATGTCAGGTGGTCTGACATTCTTAGTGGATGGAGTTTGCTGCTATGGGGATAGTTGTAAAGAATGTTAAGATGTCCCTTTGCACTCAGCATCAAGATTTTCTCATGAGGATCAACTGTCATTTGATTATTTTTGATACTTAACACAGCATGTAAGGAAGCCAGTTAGTTTACTCCTAAAAATTAGTAAGATAAATGTTGTTTGGATGTATTGGATAAGGGTACTTTAGTTTAATTTGGACTTTTAATTCAGTGAAAATGTTAAGTGAAGGGAGTGAGCTGCTATTGTTCAAGGCCAACTATGAAGCAGTTTGTTCTTTATGTTTTAAGTCCCTGAATGTAGAACGAGTTTTCTTGGATTTTTACTCCATTTTTTACAGAAAAAAGTGAGGCTCAATCCAGCTAAGCAATAAAGGGAAGCCTTTTAGATTCCACCTCCTCTAGTCTTCCCACTTCACAATTCACCTCACTAGCATGGTGTGAAAATATTCAAACACAGAACCGATCACTAGTCACATTTTGAAGATGTCCTTAAAGCTTTCTCCTCTTATTTTGGGGGCCAAGTTCTTCTTTTAACTGTTTTAGCTCCCCTGATTTCCAATTTCCAAACCCTGCCAGTAACTCAGAGGCAATTCTAAACGTTCATGATCTCTCGGAGAAACCTCTTTAAATTCCAATTGGAAATCAAGAAACCAACTTTGCTTCTTTATTGATTGTTTTCCCTGAGACCACGTTGAAGATGGTGCTTGAGGCAGCAGGGAACATTCTCTAGTTTGTCTCCCAGAGATATTCTTCCTCTCTCTCAGATGTAAAAGTAAGACTTGGAAAAGACCTTCGTATTTTTTTCCCAGACACTGAGTGGACTTTTATTTATAGAGAATAGAGATGGCCGTCACCAGCACTTTCAAGGAACTCACCCATGGTGAGATCTATAATTCACAGTTTTTCCTTTTTAGAGAAAATGTGAAGTTGTGATGCTGTACTTAAAAGTAGGTTGTCATGGTCCAGGTATGAGGTTTAATGCAACATGTGAGTAAATCATTTAACTGTGCACACATGGCCTAGTTACATAACCTTTCTGGCTCTCAGAATCTTTATTTTTGATGGGTGTTATATCACCAAGTTCAGAGGGCTAAGAAACCAATAATACATGTGGCGTCATTAGGAGAGTGCTCGATACATAGTATAGTGCATGCTCAATAAATAGCAGCTGTCAGAATGCAACCTGTTTTTGGAAGCTTAGGAAGTCCTGTTAATTCAAGTCTAATGAAATCAGACCTGTCTTCAGTTTTTCGCCTTTAGGTTAAATCCAAATACCCTAAAAATGCAACAAGTGCATATTTCTGTCTTGACATTCTAACAGCATTTAATTTATTCTTTCTAGTTGTATTCTCAATTATCTTTCATATGAGGATGAATGTCCTGGTGTAGTTTTGAATATTCCCATCCTGGTGTTTTTGATTAAAAAGTGGAATTTTCAGGGGCTGTTTAAAGAATTCTATTGTAGGAGCATGATGATTCAACTGCTATTTACTTTTCACAATTACTGATACAATATTGCACTAATATTCCCAGTAGTAAATCCCCAGCAAAGGCACAGAGCCATTCACTAAGGGTAGGAAAGAGTGTCTCAGTCAAGTCACAGAGCAGAATCTCCGAATTTTAATCATGTTCACTTAATTCTCCCTAGTGCATTTGATATCATAAATAGTCTTAGATTTCTGCACCAGAACTCTTCAGGAATAGTTACATGGCAGAACTTAAAATGCTTTAGTGCAGGGGTTGTGGCTTTGACTCTTTCTTAAAGTGAACTGAATCGCTAGGGCAATAGAAGAAAAAAAGTTTCAGGCATCAGTCAGGAAGGACATAGGTGGACACAGAGAAGGGTTATTATTTTTTCAAATTCCAGAATCAGTAAGGGTGTACAAGTTGAGACATTCAGGGACATGAGCAGGTTATTATGAAGAGGAGAGAAAGGGCTCTGAAATCTGAAGAGAATATTTCCCAGATAGTCAAAAAGAAACATGATTAGGTAGATTGAGAATAAAACTTTTACTGCTAAAGTAAAGAATACACTGTAATTAAGGAACTTAACTAGGAGAGTAGTTTGAATGTGGTTTTAATCTATTCTGTTAATTTTTAATAATTATATTTACTTAGAAAAATACATGCAAATATGACTGATATGCACATATAGGTACATTCAAATGCATCTAAAATTCACTGCTTGAAATATAATTACAAAGTACTACTTATGAAAACCATACTACTAATTTTTCATATTTTCAATTATTGAAGTTGAAAGAGGAATTTCTATTGTTTTTGGAACAATGGATGCTAGCATCAGTTTGCTGCCAAAATGGATGAGAAAGAAATAGTGGGCACTGGGGAGAGAGGGGAGGCCAAATTCCCAAGGCTACAGCCCCATGAGGTGGACTAAAGCCCACAGTCCATGACTGGGAGGGGCCGTGCACAATCTGGTGCTGCTCCAGTATATTAAAATACATGGCTATGAAGAAAGGAAAGACCTTGGAATCTTCTAGGGAAAATATGAACAGAATCAGCCACTTCCTACAGAAGTATATGAACTTCTGGGAAGGACTGGGTCAATGATATGTTAATTTATAGAAGGTTTACATTAGTTTACCGTTTTTAGTGTAAGATTCTATGTTTGTTAGCATTTTAATTCCACTGATGCAAATCAACTATTCTGGAGGTAATAAAATTATAGTAATAACTCATCTCCTTTGCTTTTAACTGTTTAGATAGAGGATAATATTGTGTTGTGGGTTTTAAACTTGAGTCTTTTTGGTTTTCGGGTCAACGCTCAACCCACTGAGCTACACCAGTCAGGGCTTAAGCTTGACCCTTAATGTTAACTTATATACCAAAAGTAAGTCTACCATATGTTCTCTTCTAAATTTTAAAATTATATTAAAATGTCTGTGCAAAGAAGCAGAATTATTACAATGTTTTATTTTTTCATTTAACATATTGTAAATAAACCTCACCATGTACATCCTTGTATTATTTAGTATTCACAGCATCTTAATTTGTAGTACTGATTTGCAGAAACATCTTCCCATTATTGAACATTTTATATATTTCTAAAGTTTTACTGTTATGAAAAACATGCATCATCTTCAATTACAGAACTTACACTACCTCATTTCACCTTTAGAAAATTTTTTAGGATTGTGTTCTAAAAAGGGAATAGAAACAGGTATGTAATTCTGGAAGTATTGTTAAAACATTTCTGAAAGGATTACATGAAATCAAATAGTTGGATTGCAATTTTAGAATTAATATAGTTTTCTCCCTTTTAATTGAATTGATTGGGGTGACACTGGTTAGCAAAATGATACAATTTTCAGGCTCACAATTCAAAAACACATCATCTGTACATTCTACTGTGTGTTCAGCACCCCAAGTGTAGCATCTGTCTGTCACCATTGATTCCCCTATACCCACCTCCACCACTCCCACCTTCCCTCTCCCTGACAATCACCACATTGTTGTCTGTGGCCCTGAGTGCTCTGTCATTTCTTCTTCTTTCTTACTCTGTCCCCTCACCTCTCCCACTTAGCAGCCCTCAGCCTCAACAGCTGTCAGCCTGTTCTCTCTATCTATGAGTCTGTCTCTATTTTGTTTGTTTGTTCATTTTGTTCATTAGATTCCTCATATGAGTGAGATCATATGCTACTTGTCTTACTCTGACTGGCTTACTTCACTCAGCATGATTCTCTTCAGGTCCATCCATACTGTTGCAGAGGGTAAGCTTTTCTTCTTTTTTACAGCCCAGTAGTATTCTATTGTGTAAATGTACCTTTAGTCAGGGTGAGCAGGTGGAGAAAAGGGAACCTGGTGCACTGTTGTTAGGAATGTAGATTGGCGCAATCACTGTGGAAAACACTATGGAGTTACCTCAAAAAATTAATAATGTAATTGTCTTATGACCCAGTGATTCTATTTTTTCAAACTTATCTGAAAAAACCCACAACACTAATTTGAAAGAATATATGCCCACTGTGTTCATTGCTGACAAGGTGATAACTGCTGGATCATACATCGGTATTTCTTACTTTTAACAAATGGTTAAAAGTAAGGTGACTGATCCAGTGACCTTCCAGGGTTTGCTTTGTACTCTTGTTTTTTGGGTGACAATTTGTAGCTGCATATGGTGTTCATAGTGCGGCTTTTTTAAAGAATGTCTAGTACCTTGGGAATGTAGTGGAAATGGTTATTTCAAAGTTAGCATGAAGACATA
The DNA here is from genome assembly GCF_004126475.2 of Phyllostomus discolor. Lineage (NCBI taxonomy): Eukaryota > Metazoa > Chordata > Mammalia > Chiroptera > Phyllostomidae > Phyllostomus > Phyllostomus discolor. The sequence continues at coordinate 157,462,081 of NC_040908.2, forward strand.
TATTATGACAAACAATCATATCTTTATTGTAAATTCTCCTTGTTAGCTTGGAATGGTTTTCACAAAGATCAGGTTATTTTTCATTCTGACAGTAAGCCTCATTGTTATTTTATTTCCTGATTTAACAAATTATATGTATATGTACACACATATTTCAGACATAAATTTCTGTTATATGTACAGGTGAGGACATGACCATTCTCGAAAACTGAAGTCTAGCTATGGAAAATAGTCAATAGTTGGAGTACTTCTCTGGACAACTCATGGGTATGGTGGCTGTCTTGCTAAGTGAGAGAATAGTGACTAAAATTGGCACTGATCATAAGTAAGTTTTATGTTTTGTCAGTTTGACACTCACCATAATCCTGTGGGATGAGCTCGTAGGTTATACATAAACATACTTGGTTTTCAGTAAAGTCATATAAATGACAATTTGTACATTATCAGATTGGGCCACATAGTATAAGTAATTAGTAAATATATTAAGAAGTCTCAAGACTCTAGCTATACTCAGCATACTCTTTCCATTCCTTACCTATGTGGTTGGTGCCAACCTGTATCTGTAATAATTGGACTATTACTTTCTGAATCTATACCACTTGCTCTGTGTCATCAAGGGGTCTCCTTCAAACAGGAGGAAAAGAATTAATGACTTTGATTTCCACAGGTGTTTGAAGACAGCAGAAGGGCCAGCTCTGCTCCTTTCTGTCTTCATCCATTAGGAATACTTAAGTGTTGGAGCTGTGATACTGTGTTTAAATTCCAGACCCAGCATGTTATTTGATGTTTTCTTTTTAAGCATGGATTGTCTTCCAGGAAAACAGGGATAATAACATATAAAATGGACTGTTTCCTAGGACTATTTCTTAAACAGCTGCTTTCTTTACATTAGTTAACTTGGTCATGCTGACAATACCCTTAAGCAGGTATTATTGTTTTTTCATAAACAACTGTTCTTTTTTTAAATGACGAATGAAGAAAGAACCTGACTCAGTATGTGCATATTTGTTAAGTGTTAGTGTAGAGCTAGGGACTCTTCCATAGAGCTTTCTTATTTTACAGGGAATGAATTAATTTATCTTTTTTTGTTTTGCTTTTTAATGAATTTATTGGGGTGACACTGGTTAACAAAATTGTATAGACATCAAGTGTCCAATTCTATAATACATCACCTGTATATTGTATTGTGTGTTCACCATCAAAAGTCGAGCCTCATTTTTTCACCATTTATTCACCCTTTAACCTCTTCTACATACCCCCTGTGTCCACCTCTCCTTCCCTCTGGTAATCATACTATTGTCTGTCCATGAGTTGTTTTCTTAATCTTTTCAACTTTTCATCCAGTCCCCTAACCCACCTCCCCTGTGACAGCTGTCAGACTGCTTTCTGTATTCATCTTAAAGGCCCAATTCAGCTCAGAGTTCAAAACAATTGGATAAGTAGCGATGATTTTCAAATGACCCTTAAACTAGGGGTTATTTCCTCTTCTCTTTGTAGATAAGGTCATCTCCTGGTCAGTGATGGCATGTGAGTCACCCCATTCCCATTCCATACTAATGTCGGGAATGACCAATAAATTACAAGTTCTCTGGCTCAGTGTGGATATGGCTTCAGAATCCTCCTCAACAATTCACTCCAGGAAACCACAGCTAAATGATCTGCTTTGGCAGTGGAGATTAAAAGTATGTCACTTCCCTACTGTATACGAATACTTCTCCTATAAATAAGCCCTGTCAACTTTAAAATATTGAATAATTTATCTCCTCCTTACATCTGCCTGACCTTCCACTACAACCTTTAGCAAATTTCCAATTTTCTGTTCTCATATACAACAGAAGCACGTAATCAGCTTTTATCACGGATGCAACTGGTCAATGACTGTGATACAATGGTATCATAAACTGGCCCAAGGTGAATTTTTCTTTTTCTCATTATTGCAGATTTTATAGGTCTACTCTAGTAGCATTTAGCTTTTCCTTGGAAATCATGCAAAACCAAAGCTTTGTAACTGAGTTCATCCTCTTGGGGCTTTCACAGAATCCAAATGTTCAGAAAATAGTATTTGTTATATTTTTGTTCAGCTACATGGCTACTCTCGGGGGCAACTTGCTAATTGTGGTGACCATCAGCAGCAGCCCAGCACTCCTGGGCTCCCCCATGTACTTCTTCTTGGCTTTCTTGTCCTTCCTGGATGCTTGCTACTCCACCACCATTGCCCCGAAGATGATTGTGGACTCTCTCTATGAGAGGAAGACCATCTCCTTTGAGGGCTGCATGACCCAGCTCTTTACTGGACATTTCTTTGCTGGAACGGAGGTGATTGTCCTCACAGTCATGGCCTATGACCGCTATGTGGCCATCTGCAAGCCCTTGCATTACTCTTCTATCATGAACAGGAGACTCTGTGGCATTCTGATGGGGGTGGCCTGGACAGGGGGCTTCTTACATTCCATAATACAAATTCTCTTTGCTTTACAGTTGCCCTTCTGTGGCCCCAATGTCATTGATCATTTCATATGTGACTTGTACCCTTTACTAGAGCTGGCCTGCACTGACACTCATGTGTTTGGCCTTTTGGTGGTGGCCAACAGTGGGTTTATCTGCATCATAATCTTCTCTTTGTTGCTTGTCTCCTATGGCATCATCCTGTGCTCTCTGAGAACCCACAGTACTGAAGGGCGGTTGAAGGCTCTCTCCACTTGTGGATCTCACATTACTGTTGTGGTTTTGTTCTTTGTCCCTTGCATATTCACGTATGCCCGACCTCCATCCACTTTCTCCTTTGACAAAATGGTGACAATATTTTACACCATCCTAACCCCCTTGCTCAATCCTTTGATTTACACCATCAGGAATAAGGAAGTGAAAAATGCCATGAGGAATGTGTGGAACAGAGTAATGGTAGTTTGTAATGGAAGGTGAGACTGATTCGATAGAATCTACACTCAGTGTGTGTTCTAAGACATGATGGAGCTGCTGAATGTAGTTCCTGCAATGAAGAGTTAGAGTGGTCCAGGGTCCTTAGGTCTTCCCTGGCTTCACCACTCTGAAAAGTTTCTCTGCTCCCTGAGGGGCCATTAAACTGTCGATCGCATTGAGGCCAGATTGGAAGAAATTTCTGTCTTGGGGGACCCATCATTTGAAGAGATTTAGGATGAGAATAGGAAGGGCTGTTCTTTCTCCACACCTGGGTCTTCAAGACCCTTGGGAACCCTTCCTCATGATTCTTAACTGCACTCTCTTTCGGGTTTTGAGGCAGTGATATTCCCCTAGGTCATGGAGACAGAAGTTGATTTCTGCAATGAAATCTTGCATCAAACTATCCTCCCTAATGTTTTCTTTGACTCCCTCCCCTCTCTGTCTTTCTGTATGCTACCCTCTGAATCTTCTTTCCTTGGGTAAATTCACTCTCACTCTCCTCTCTCCTATACTCAGTTCACTCATTCTCTACTCTTGCCTGTTCAATACTCTTATTCATGTAGGCATTTGTTTTCTGCTTTGATATTTGCTTCACCATGCAGCATACAGACCTTGATTCTGGAGTTAGACCAGAAAATTAAGGTATCAACCCATGTCTTTCTTGGAGGGCTCAGGATTTCTCTTTTCTAGGATCTACATGATCCTAGAAAATCTACATGAAATCTACATGAAATGGGTTTGAAGGTTTATGTGACATGGACAGTGAATGTTAGAGACAGTGGCTATTTAGCGGTACCCCACTCTAATTTTAACTTAGCTATACTTCGAAAAACTTCCTTCGCTCCTTTGTTCTTTCCTTCCTTCCTCCCTTCGTTTCTTTAGTATTTATTTTTTATTGTTGTTCAAGTACAGGTGTCTGCAACACCCCCCCCCCCACTACTCCCCCTCATGCCAGCCCCACCTTTGATCTTATCCTTCTTTGGTTTTTTCCTCATGTCCTTTGTACATGTTCCTGACAACACTTCCTTCTTTTCACCCCACATTATTCCTTCCCACCTCCCCTGTGGTTTCTGTCAGTTAGTTCTTAATCAATGTCTCTGACTATATGTCGCTTGTTTGTTTGTTATGTTGGTTAGGTTCCCCAGTGCGTGAATGGATTAAAAAACGATGATACACTTACATGATGGAATACTATGCAGGAGAATAAAAGAAAGGGTCTTACCCTTTGTGGCAGCACGGATGGAACTAGAGAGTATTATGCTAAGTGAAATAATCCAGGCAGTGAAAGAGAAATATCATATGATTTTACCTCTAAGAGGAAAAACTTTCTGTATCTCAGGTCAAATTTTCCACATTGAAAGGACGAGGATAATGGGCACACTTACCTTACAAAGAATGTGCAGGTCAAATGAAATAATGAAAGTAAAAATTGTTTGAATAATACAATTATAAAACAAGAAAAATATGTAATCTGGGATTGTGTTTTTCAATTTAATATACAGTAATAATGCACAGCAATACAGGTGAATACATGATAGAGGCCTTTGTCCATCTGGGGAAAAAGGGGAGACTTGTAGAATCAAATACATTTGAACTGGTTTAAAATTTCAGAAGGTAAAAGTAAGAATTAAAGAAGGGAAAATTGCATTCTCCACTACTGTGATGTACCCCTAGGTCAGAGAGTTAGGGGAGTTCAGGAGTGTTAGGCAAAATGAATGAGTTCAGTGATAAAACCTCCAAAAGTGTTGGTCTGATCTAATGTGTTCATCTTGTCAGGAGCTAAGTTCTTGTCTTATGTCCCCAAAATTTCTCTTTGCTTATTGAAAATAAAACGAAGTAGAATTATATGACCTGGCTTTCATGGTTGTCCAACATCTGTCCAAAATTTGATCTCTTACAATGTTTTGATTAATGACAGCAGTTTTTAGGGAGATCATGTGTATGTTTACCTGAACCAATGCATGTTTTTCCCTTGTGATGTTTTCCTGACTGTTGTCCCCTAACTCCTCCTGTCTTTAGAGTCAAAAACTCCCTCCATTTGGTGTTTACTTTCTCTAGGAACCAATATATTGAAATAAGTAGTAATCAATTAATTTTTTCTTTTATAGTCATTAGAAATGATTGAAACTGCCAACCAGAGCTTGTAATTATTATAACATCTCTAGTTTATCACACTCAACTAATACTATTTTAATTGGACTGCAAGCAAACAAAGTTTTAATTAGATGTGTAACTTCATTAGAGGTACATGGGAAATTATATTTACTAGTATTTAAATATTTTACTTAGGCCAAGTCAGTATCAGTTTACTGAATATTGAGTTTCAGAGAACCTTGTTGGGAATTTTAACACATAAAGCCATAACTTTACTTCTTTCTTGTTTTTGAACTTTGGTTGACCAATCAATTCATTCTCCAGAAATATTTCTATTTTTTGAACCAATATTCATTTTAGGAGTACTACATTCAGTTGTGTGTAATTCTTATGCAGTTAATGTTCTTATCTAAAGGCATGTTATTTTACCAACATTATTGTAAAGAGGTTGAGGACTTCTTTGATTTATTTTTTTGATTAATAATAAAAATAAATGAATAAAGAAATGATTTTAAAGGATTTCTTCTGTTATCTTGACTGCTGGTATATATTGGTTCTTAGTACATATATGGTGACTGATTTGAAGATGCTATTTTTTAAAAAGGATTATTTTGTTTCATTTTCACAGAGAGGAGAAGGGAGGAAGAAAGGCAGGGAGAGAAACATCAATGTGTGGTTGCCTTTTGCATGCCCCCTACTGGGGACCTTCCCAAAACCCAGGCATATGCCCTGACTGGGAATTTAACTAGCAACCCCTTGGTTCAAAGGTCAACAATCAATCCACTGAACCACACCAGCCACGGTGATTTGAAAGTGTTATTGATTCATTGAAGGACTGATGATTAATTAGACAGAAGACAAGTATCTCAAAACTCAAACTGACATAAATTCTGGGTCATTTGACATTAATAGTAAAAGGCATAGAAATATTATGAGAGAGAATAAGGATGATAACTCAGAAACTGATGCAACAGATTAAACAAGAAAGAGGAAAAGTTGATCAATTTGACTGTATAAAATGAAAAAAAGCTAGAGTTCAAAACAAAGATATTACAAAACAAACTGACAAAAGATATACATAATTCAAATAGGTGAAATGTAAGCAGAAAAAATATACGAAAATATTGCCCCAAGTTAGTAATAAAAGAAATGTCTATCATAATTCTAACCAAATCAATCAGATAATTCTCCAGTTTAAAATTTTATTAGAAATCTATGCTGTATTGCTGTAATTTTAGAAATGATTTAAAATGATCCAGGTTTTTACACAAAAAAGGGTGTATATGACCCTCAAAGACCTGGAACAATATGCAAGCAATGAACAGTTACTTTTGGAATGAGGGGTTGGAAAATTATGAATTTTTGAAGGATACTTTTTTTGCCCTGTAATCTATGTAAACTTTGATGGAGATTGTATTATAAATATATACTTTCTGTAATAAAAGTATTTCTAATAAATAATGAAATAATCCAAGTGGGTCCCTGACAATATTTAATAATTTTGAAAATATTCTTATTTTATGTTCTTTAATCACCTGGAAATGTTTTTTTAATGATACTTCAGTCACTAATGGAAGTTTTTAATGATCAAGTCATTTGTACTAGATAAGAAATTACCCTTTGACATTTCTCATGGTCAGAAAAGCCCTCTGTCTTTCTCTCTTTGATGAATAACTAAGGAAAAATGGATTTGCTGAGAATCAGACTACTTTAATATACTTGGAGTATTTAAATTGTATTCTCTTTGAACATAGGCTAATACGCTAATTTTCCCGCTTTGTGAAGCTTTTATAACTTTCTTACTTTCTTTTTTGTATTGTTGTTCAAATACAGTTGTGTCTATTCTCCCCCTACTACTCCCCCCAACCCAGCCATCCCCACCTCCCACCCCTGATCCCACCAAACCATGGATATTTGTTTTGATGAAATTATTAAAAATAAGCAAAAGACTATATATGAGAAGACATATTCAAAAGTATGTTGTTAGGGTAAAACTTTGAAAGCAATTTAAAGTAAATGTTTGAATTTGTAGTATGAAATTTTGATATGTCAATTTATAACCAACTTGTTTTTTAATCTGTCTGGGCTGCTCCCCCCATGGTTGTACCCTAGACCTGGTCATTACCTATTATTCAAATCCTTTCAAGATCTCTGTTTCATATCTACGAATTTTCAACTACACCATCATTTCCAGCTTGTGTCTTCTGCTGCTCCACTCTAACAATTGTTTGACCTGATGTCACATACAAAACATTGTCCCTGATACTTTTTACATGACATCAGGCATGCTCCTGCCTGAGGAGCTTCACACAGGTTGTTTTCTGTGTCTTCATTATCTGTCCTCTGGAATATGCATGGCTTACCTCCTCATATTCTTTGTTATTGTTAAAATGTGTCTTCTCAATAATGAGTTTTCTGACTAACTCATAGATGAGCAAGCCCCACCTACTAACATTCTGTATGTCCTATTCTTCCATCTCTGCTTAATTTTTCTCCTTAGGGAGTATCATTCCCTAACATGTCAAATAGTTTGAATTCATTTTTTTGTGTGTGTGTATATACTAGAATACAGCTTACACGAAGTTAGGGATTTGTGTTTTTTCAGAAAAGATTTAGCATTAGATCCACAATGCCTAAAATAGCATCTGGCCCATAGTGTGTGGTTAATAACTACTCATTGAATAACAATAAAATATGTAAGTGAACTTCTGCTCCTGGGTTAGGTTAAATAACTTGTGCCCAAAAATGTTCTTGTTGTGAACACCTAGAAAGTCAAATATGATTGAGAGAACACCTGTATGGGCTGCTGGTGACAACCTAAGTGAAAGGCATAGGCTTCAGAGAGAAGACTTTCAAAAAGTTGAATTGCGTGACTGCTTTTCCCCTGGAAGAATTAGTTGAATCTGGGCATCAGTAGGACGTGGGAATCTGGGCTTCTCAGGTGGAGGGTGCTGAGGCGACAACAAGCCTTTTGGAGAAAATTTGGAGAGCTTCAACCATACAGTATATTTTCCATCAGAACATTTCTTCTAGGGTTTGCTGTGTGTTGAATTGCGTCCTCCCAAAATGATGTTGAAGTCCTAACCCTAGTGGCTGTGAATGTGACCATCATATTAAGGTAAGGTCATTGGGGTGGCCCTAATCCAATGTGACTTGTGTCTTCATAAAAAGGGGAAATTTGGACACAGAGACACAAGCACACATGCCATGTGAAGATGGAGGCAGAGACTGGGGTGGTGCATCTACAAGCCATGGAACTCCAAAGATTGCCATGAAGCCACCAGGAGCTTGGGTGAGGCTTGGAACAGACTGTCCTCATATCCCCAGGAGTAAGTGTATAATAAAGCCAAATGAAAAGATGAAATACAGCCATTTGTGACAACATGAATGGGCCTTGAGAATATCAGGCTAAGTGAAATAAGTCAGAGAGAAGAAGTTAAGAATCATATGATTTCACTCATATGTGGGATACACAATGCAATATGTAGGTGATGTATCATAGAAATGGACTCTTGTTACCTATATAATTTTAACCCAATGCTACCTCAGTACATTTGAGTAAGAAAATAGAAAGTTAGCAACTACTAGCATTCTGCTAAAGAAAAACATTGGTTAATAAAAAATAAAAATAAATTCATATAATGAAGAGCAGAGGCAAAATATATGAATATGAAGAGAAGACAAAAAATTAAAATCTCATTCTATGAACAGAAGAATAAAGTTGATAAACTCCCACCATGTGGAGACATTACTTGTGTGTATCCATTTCTCAAAACCCATTTGCTATACACTTCAAAATGGTGTATCTCATTGTATATAAATGATACTTTCTTTGCTTACTAATTCTCTGACTTCACATTATTTTAGAAATTATAGAAACTTTAATTAGTAGTTTTCATTGTAATTATATTGTGTTTTATTAATATTATTGTGATTTGGAATAATGATTATATCTAACGATCACATTTTCTAGAATAGGAAACTAGAAGAAAAAGTTTGCCTTAGGCCACAGGAAGAAAAGGAAGGAACTCAAATTCAATGATATCCCATCTGTCTGAACCTTCACCTGGGCTCTGAGCTTTGTCTGCCATTAGAAAAGATTTCATTTAAAAGACAGAGCCTTTGGTAAATTTTAGAAATCTAGGCCTAAGTATGACATAGAAAACATGGTTTTCCCTCAGAGTAGGGTGCTGGATGGAGCACATGGTAACCGAAATGGAAGGTGTCCCTTAGGGCAGAATGGGATGGGAGGAGGACTCTGAGGGCAGACTCTGTCTGTTGACAGCCTTGTTTGGAATAAATTGGCCCCATGGTTTGCTGTGATCCTGCATTAACTGGGCTAAGTAGCTGGCTGAGCAAATTGGCCAGGCTTGGGTGGGTTGGGTGGAGTGCCTGTCTCTCCTGAGGCTGGCATTTCTGAACTTGTATGAAATTGCTATAAATATCTGATGAAGGAAACCAGAATTCTTTAATTTGGGTACCCTGAAGGGGAATGTTTTGGTGTAACAGGACTGGCCTTAGAGAAGTTTCTACCACAGAATATTGGGGATACTAGTGGGGACATTTCATTTTTACTCCAGAAAATTCTAAGAAACTTTCTGCTGGTATTTCAGACCCTTTTGGTTAGTCTTGCTCAGACTTTCTGGACAGTTTAGCCATCCACAGGGTATCTCCCCTCCCCATACACCCTGCAACAGACAGCCAAGTGGATCCCTGTACATTGTGCAGTTTACATGTTGCACACACATGTGAAGGGAAATCAGAGCTACCAGAGTGAGAACTGTGAGCTCCCTTTTGGATATTGCCTCCTTATTTCAATGACAAAGGTCTTCAAGCCACACTGAACTGTTTTCTTTTTCTTGCCTCCCACTCAGGACTGGGTTTCAGAAAGTTGCCATCATCCAAGTCTGTCTGTCTCCTGAAAAATCTGAGGATCCAGGACAATATTCCCCACGTGCTGAGAGATTCTGATGCATCAGAGTCCCCCAGCTGCCACAGGCCTCTGCTTGATGCAGTGCTGTCTGAGGTCTGATTCTTACTGGAAAAGGGGGTACACTGAAGGGAGCAGTGGCATAGTACCACATACCTGCAGATCTTAGGGCCAGGAGAAGAATGGAGGTGGATATTAATAATATACAAATCAGTATGTATCAGTACTGATGATCAATAATGTGATTCTATAATACTATAATGCTGATTGTTCTAATATTAATGATACCAATATTGGCTGTAGAAGACCCACCGTGACTGCTACTTCCAGAGAAAAATCGCATCTTCTTTGTTGGGATGGAGGATGGGACAACATGGGGCATGAAAAAGATGGAAATGAAATTGTCTACTGAAACCCTAGGACTAAGTAATTGTGCTTTATCCCCAACATGGTTTGTGCTCACCTTGCACTGTGGGTTTTCCCTTGGCTCAGCCCTTGATTCCTCTTCCTTCTTTTTCCCATGTGCACATTTTCCTCCTTTGGCTCTGATTCCTGTCATCACTCTCTAACTTCTATATCCTATCTTCTCCACTATTAATTTCTGAATATACATATAAAATGCTGATTTCTTTGCCCCATCCTCAAGTTTGCATCCATTGGGTCATCAGGATATGTACTACACACAGCAGTGGTTTCTCCTCTACCTGTTTAAGGTTTGTGGGTTTGAACTGCTCTGCCTGGTGGTTGAAGTCTGTTGCTTTGCACAACAGGGTGAGGTAGACTGTTAGCAAATTGCCATGGAGCCCCAAGGCTCAAGTTCTGACCCTGGCTCCTCTCTCATTACTGTCTGCTAACCTCTGCCTCTCAGCTCAGCCAAAAGTACACAAAATAAGACAACATGAAGTTTCCTTATGGGATACAGTGATATCCAATGAACAAAAGATATGAACAAAAACATGAGGGAAGGGCTGCAATGAAGAATGCATGATTCCACACACACACACACACACACACACACACACACACACACACTTTAACATTGGAAGGCCATTAGCAAGAAAGTAATTTGTCTGGCAAAACCCTGAAGACTTTGCTCAGGAGATGGCATTTCAACTGGGTACTCTGTATTTAGGTAGCTATGAGGAGGGAGGTTGTACCTGAAGAAGGTCATCTAGCTGCTGTGAGATATGGGAAGTTCTGAGGTCAGATGCTCTAGGCAGTGTCAGGCTTGGCTGGAACATGCACAAACAGAAGCACCAAGAAGAACTAGTAGAGAAGAGGGTGTTGGCAAAAGTTAGAGGGCTCTGACAGCCACAGTGAGTATTTCAGTCACTGCATTTGAAAACCATAGTAACCATTTCATTATATTTAGGAATCATTGTATTTTCAAAACTTTTTCTTTTCAAGGAGTGACAAGGAGATTAAAGGAGGCAGAGGACAGGAGTGAGAAGAGGACATATCTGAAATTGTGTCTTTTCTTTCTGTTTAGAAATACAGAGGGCCCATGTGAGGATCCACTTCAGAATTCTAGGATTGGCCGTTTGTAATACTGACATTTATGGAACATGCCTGGCTGTCTCGTATGTATGAGGTGATCAATCCCACATTAAAAACTCACATAGACATCTCACTCAAAGTGTTATTTTCTTTAAATTGTGTGAGATATTATTTATTGAGTATTGGATGGTATGTGAAAAGAATTACATTCTCTGTGTTGTGAATATAAAAATAACTCTGTTTTAGGGCAGTGAAATACTCTGTAGGTTATTATAATGATGGAGACGAATCATCACACATTTATCCCAACCCATAACATCTATCACCATGAGTGAGCCCTAACGGAAACTATGGATTTGGGGTAATTATGATGTGTCACTGCAGGTTCATCATTATCGCAGGTGCACCCCCCGGTGGACCATGTGGATAGTGGTGTGTGGGGTGTCATGCATGTGTGGAGGCAGAGACTGTATGGATAATCTCTGTAGCTTCCTCTCAGTTTTTCTGTGAACCTAAAACTTCTCTGAAACATAAAGTTTTAACAATGATATTGACAACAGATGGATCTATTGAAGCTAAGAGGAGATTTAAATTTTGCTGTGCCCCACAGAAAGTGATTGAAAGCGAGTACCTGATCCTTCTGTCAGAAAGGAAGTGACATGTCAGAGCCACTGTCCCATCACATTTGGGGTGCCTGCAGGCAGTCTGCATTTTGTTGGGGCCACTTGTATGCTTCCCACCGAATTTCTAAGTGCAAGGAATAGAAAGGCAGATGTCTTCAGAGGAATTCGGACATTTGAAGGAGGTAGGCACTTCATTACAGATCAGCTCAAATTGTAGTTGGACTAAATTTAGAAACAAATGATGACTAACTTTTGTTAAATAAATCAGAGTGGTAGTTTTCTCTTAGGTGCTGGATAAATCTTAATAAAATCTATTCTCATGTTTTGTATGCCTCCAAAATTTGCATTTCACCAATACCAATATATTCAAACCTCATAACCTGGGCTTCTTGGCTTTTAGCTGGGAAGAAACTTACTTTTCCAAGATTTCTTCCTGTAGCTTGAAAACATGGCTGTAATAGCAGTTTCTTATTGATCTTTTTGTATTTGCTGACAAAAATTGCTTTATGAATATTAATAGGCATATGCCTAATGCAAAAGGTTTGGTCTAATGCAGTGAGTTTCTGAACAACAGATAGATCTGGGAGGGTCTTGGACAGCTGCAGATTTACAAAGATTCATTGGGAATTAAAGGCAGTAGGAGGTAACAGGATGGAGCAGAAATAAAAAATTTAGAGTTTAGTCACTGATCTCAAGTTGACTCTTCTTCTTTCTGCAGATCAAACCTTGGTCAACTCCATCTTATCTACAGCCACCAGCATGACAATGAATAACAGTGTGATTGAATTCATTTTGTTTGGGTTGACACAGGATACAGCAAAGGAGAAAGCAATATTTGTGGTCTTCTTGATCTTTTATCTTGTCACACTGACAGGGAACTTTCTCATTGCAGTGACTATCAAAACAAGCAAGAACCTTGTTAGTCCTTTTGTAACCTGGGCACCAAAGCTCCATTTCTGAGCACTCTTGGTACCTTGGAAGAATTAGAAATATAATTGTGTCTCATTGTCTTCTACCTCTCTTTTCAGTTTCTACATTGTCTTTCCTCAATACCTCAGCCTCACCAAGATTTTTGAAAAAAAATAATACCCACTGGTAACATAAGAGTTCATGATAGTCACGAGTCAGTGAAGTTCAGAAATATTTGGTGAGTATCTAGTGTCTCCGGTTTAAGAGTTGTAGGATAGACAAAGATTACATGGAGAGAATTGCAACTTCTTAAAAAGCTGATAGTAAAAAAAGGACAGAAAACTTGCTGACAGCCACAGAATCCAACTAAGTAGTTGCTTCAGGGAACAATGCGCTAATTATGTCATTGTTGGATACAGTCCTGTCTGTGGAAATTTCATGAGAGATCCATGAAGACTCAGCATCCTTTGAGGCATAAAGCACTGCATACCTGTAGCAAATCATCATAGTATTAAGCGAGTTATTCTAAAAGAGACATTATTTTTGGTGGTACATAAATATTATTTTAATGGTTCTCACCACAAATACTACAAACTCAGAGGACTGACTTCATGACAATTTATTGAGAGGTATTTTTTTTTGCCACCACTAGAAAGTAAGTCATTGCTGACTTGTGTGCCCAGGACTGACAGTTTAACTAGGGCTCTATTAGAGACACAGCTGGATTTGGGGCCTTGGATACTTTTCTCTGTCACCAATCCACTAAGACTTGGAGGAGAAATCTGTGACTTGTAGCCCAAACAAAATCATCTGAGGAGAAACAGAATTGTCAAGGGAAGGTGCAATAGGCTATTAGGAAGAAGAAATCATAGATCTTCACCAAACGTTTACTGTGTGTAACCCTCTATAGAAGATACAAAAATGAAGATGTGCTCCAAAATGTAATGGATGTATTCATATTTGTTTATGGTTTCATTACAGGTCCCTTCTCCTGACCTCTCATTCCAGAAACTGGCTTTAGAGAAGACTAAATGGGACATAGTAACAATGTGACAGAATTTGTCCTCCTGGGCCTCACTCAGGATCCTGGGGGCCAAAAAGTATTATTTGTGATATTTTTGCTCACTTACATTGTGACAATGTCAGGCAACCTGCTCATTGTGGTGACTGTCCTTGCCAGCCCCTCCCTCGTCTCCCCCATGTACTTCTTCCTTATCTATCTGTCACTCATGGATGCAGTGTATTCCACTGTCGTTTCACCCAAATTGATCATAGACTTACTTTGTGGTCAACAGACAATTTCCTTCTCAGCTTGCATGGGACAGCTGTTTCTGGAACACTTTCTTGGAGGTTCTGAGGTGTTCCTTCTGGTGGCCATGGCCTATGATCGCTATGTGGCCATCTGTAAGCCACTGCACTACATAACCATCATGAATAGACAGGTTTGCATCCTGCTGTTGGTAGTGTCCTGGGCTGGAGGTTTTGTGCATTCTGTGGTCCAGATTCTCTTTGTGTACAACCTTCCCTTTTGTGGCCCCAAGGTCATTGACCACTTTGCCTGTGACATGTACCCACTATTAGAACTTGCCTGCACTGACACCTACATCTTAGGCCTCACTGTGGTTGCCAATGGTGGAGCAATCTGTACCGTCATCTTTATTTGTCTACTAATATCCTATGGAGTCATCCTAAGTTCCCTTAAAACTCACAGTCGAGAAGGCAGGCGCAAAGCCCTGTCTACCTGTGGTTCCCACATGACGGTGGTTGTTCTCTTTTTTGTTCCCTGCATTTTTATGTATGTGAGACCTGTTTCTAACTTCCCTGTTGATAAATTCATAACTGTGGCTTATACTGTTATCACACCCATGTTGAATCCTCTAATATACACTTTGAGAAATTCAGAAATGACAAATGCTATGAAAAAACTCTGGTATAAGAAGTTAGCTATAAATAGAATGAGACTGTGTCACTCATATTGAATGCACTTGGTACTAATTCTGAAGCAACGAAAAGGCAGTGCATTCTAACAATGGGTGACTTAGTCAACTCAATGTGTTCTCTTGGGATGCTTTTCTTTTTTTGTACAAAGGTATCAAAAAGTAGAACAAATTATCTTTTGAGGTTAAACTCAATCTAATACAGGAATTCTGAATGTTGAATAAAAAGGCACAGGTATTTTTCCTATTTTTAGGAAAAAATAAACTAAGTTCCCCTTGTAACTTTTTTATTGTGCAGTTACAGTTGTCCTGATTTTTTCCCCATTGCTCTCCCCTGCCCCATACCACCCACCCCCACCTCCCACAGTCAATGCCTGCCACATATTCCATGCCCATGTGTCTCTTATTCTTATTTCTTGGCTTGCCTCTTCAGCTTTTCCCCGCTAACCCCATCTTCCTCCCCTGTGGTCACTGTTAACTGATTCTCTATGGTTTATATTGAAATGAGGATTTAGAAGAGTTTTTTCCTTTGAATTGTGAAAACAAGCTACTTTTAAAAATTTGCTTCTACCTTAAAAAATGGGAAAGCAATTTAGCTAATATTTAGAGCAGATTTCTAAGTTTAAAACAGTGGTTTTTATTTACTTCTTTATTTTATTGTTATTCAAAGACAGTTGTCTCCATTTTCACCCCACCACACTTCCCTGCCCCACCCATCTCCACCTTCCACCCTTGAACTTACCCACTTTGGCTTTGTCCCTGTGTCCTTCATACATACTCTTTGATGGCCCTTCTCCTATTGCCCCCAGCATCCTTCTCTCCCATCCCCTCTGGTTATTGTCAGTTTGTTCTTTATTTCAAAATTTTAATGTTTGCTGTTGTATGCATACAACAGGATTTTGCTCTGCCTTGAATTAAGCATTTTGTCTTCAAGATTACTTCTGTTTCTCATTTTGATGTCTGTGCATTTGAAGTTCAGGATGTTTAGATGGGAGATGATACCATATTAGACTGAATGCACAATCATGGAACAGTTCTGTTAGGCGGGATGTTGGATATATTCAGAGGTTGGGATCAACCCAAATGGGATGGTCGACAATGAAAACAGATTGTAGCTGTTGGTGAGAGTACGGAACACCATACTAATCCAAGTGGTAAACATATTTTCATGCTTTTCCTCCTCAGTTATTATTTGCCTTTTTGCTATTCTTCAAAGAGTAGATGAAGCTTATTTTGTTTTCATGACACTGAAGTTTGGGTAAAGAGATGTATTATTTTGCACAGCAGTGTGTTCCCTAAAAGTTGAATTCAACTTCAATACTTCAAATTGTAGACCTAATAATGATGTGCTTTTATATAAACCAAATTTTGGTTTTCAATCTTACCTTAAAATTTTTTTTTCTCATCATGTAGCCCCTCCAGAACATCACAAACTAGAAAGAAGATGGAATTGTTTTCACTGTATTGTAGCAACATCATCTATGTTTTCTAAGAGTTTTTATGCTAATTAAAAACTTTGAACATTTTTTATTTTAAATTTTTATTATTAGTTTTTCATTCATACCAATAATATATGCAATGTATTCCCAGAATACTATCAATATTGAAAGTGCCTATGTGTATGATTCCTCTCCCTCTTTCCAGAGGTAATCCTAATGTTGAATTTTTTATTAATCATAGTTAAAATAGTTTAACTGTACATGTATGTATCCTTAAGTTATAGAGTATACAGTCACATATTCCTTATCTTTATTAAAATTATGTTACATAGTACATAGTTTTCTGAAATTTTGATCCACTAATTTTATTTTGTTCAATTATTCTATCTATCCGTGAGCCAATACTACTATGTGTACATTACTGTGGTGTTTCAGAATTATTGCAGTATTAAAAAAATCACTCCCAAATTTATTGGCTTCAAACAAATGGTTTCAGTGGGTCAAGTACTTGAGCAGCTCAGCTGGGTATGTGTGGCTTAGCATCTCTCAAACTGTCAGAAATTGGCTGAGGCAAAATTCATCCAGTGTTTCTTTAACCCTATATCTGATGCTGGGGCTCGAAAGTCTTGAATTGTGGGAACTGGAATAGCTGGCACTACTCGAGATCCTAAGGGTGTAGTCCTAATCCAATAGAGCTAGCATCTTTATAAGGAACAGCAGAGCTCTCTCTCCCCATGTGCACAGAGGAAAGGCCATGTTAGGGCAGAGTGAGAAACTGGCCATCTGCAAGCCAGGAGGAGAGGCCTCACCAGAAACCACCTCTGCTGGTACCTTGATCTTGAACTTTCAAAATCCAGAACTGTGAGAAAATAAGTGTCTCATGAACAAGCTACCCAGGCTATGGTATTCTGTGATGTGAACCTAAACAGATGAGTGTGATGATGCTAAAAATGAATCTAGATTGGTTATTGAATCACCAGGATTCAATTCAAATAACAGCTCCTCTTCCAGCCACCAGATGGGAATAGTTTGAAATCCAGAGCTTTTTGAATGAAGGAGCCCTCAGGTATCCTGGATTAAGAACTCAGTGATGTCATGACAAATAGTTGCTGTGAATCTGTATCCTAATCTTTTCTCTGAGTGACCTGAGGCCCTTTAGCAAGGTATTGTGCTCTGAGCAAAGGTAAATACTCAAATCTTTCTGGAGATTACTGGAAATAGGTTCTAAGCTAAAACTCATTCTTGGGTGGCAGGACGCCAGTGTAATTCACTGTTCAGAAAGCAGATTGAAGGTGAAACAGTATGGGGCAGAGCTGTTACAGTGTGTCACTTCTGCACATGTAGTTAGATGAAATGTACTCTACAGGAGCATACGTTTCCATAGTGGGTCTGATCGCTGGAGTAAAGTTATCATGGTATGAAGGACTGATGGAAATATTTGGTACTAACCTTTCTTTCCAAGGTAGTAAGCAAAAAGCTGCACCATATCCTTGGTCTACCAAACAGATTGGACAAATGGAAGGCGTGAATCTCATTATAGTCCCATTTAATTTATAGGCTTGGTTTGGGAATAAAATGGAGAGACAGGCTACATCTGTTTGAAAAATGAGAGCATAAAGAAATTTTGTATCATTAAACTTTACATTTCCAATTTTTCTTCATATGAGAAAATCCTAATGGACAAAATAGAAGAATAGATATGGTTATGATCTCTCAGCACCTATATTTCCTAAGGCAGGTCTCACTTGGAAAATAAAGAGGCTTATTGAAGTAATTACATCAATGAATTAGGCAAACAAAACAATATCTTTTATTTGAATTCCTCTGTAATAAGTGAGAATATCAGATATTCCATGTAGGAAAAGATAAACAGGTCAGGATTTAGGACATGTAATTTCTTCTTTTTAAATTTTTTGTTGATGATTGTGTTTTTATTTATTTTATTTTTATAATATTGTTCAATTACAATTGTCCTCATTTTCCTCCATTAATTTTCCCAGCCCTACCCACTCCCCACCTCCCACATTCAATCCTCCCACCTCCCATTCACTTTGTCTATAGGTCCTTTACACATATTCCTTGACTTCACCCTTCTCCTCCTGTCCCCATGGTTCCCCCTCCCCACTTCTGGTCACTGTTGGTTTGTTCTTCATTTCCATGTCTGGTTCTATTTTGCTCTCTTGTTTGTTGTGTTGATTAGGTTCCCCTTTTAGGTGAGACCAAATGATACTTGTCTTTCACTGCCTGGCTTATTTTACTTAGCATAACACTCTCCAGTTCCACCCATGGTGTTGTGAAGGGTAGGAGTTCCTCCTTCCTTTCTGATGAACGGTATAAAAGTTCTCAAAGTTCAGCTAAGTTATATGAAATAATTGGCTTGTTGGCAAATTGTGCTAATGATGGTGAAATACCCCTGAGGTCTAATTAGCCACAGCTAAGGAAGGTCATGGAATTTGCCTATAAAGGATATGGAGTAGCACTCTTGCAAGGCCTGGGAGAAGGGCCTTATCCAGAGGTGCCATTTATGGGTGAACAAAGACACAGTAGCTGAGCTAGTTGTCATTTTTAAACTTGCATCTTTTCTCCTTTCTTGGTGAACTAATAAGTCCTGAGACCCTGATCATGGAGCTATGTCAGGCAAGTTCATAGGTGAGATTCCCAACCCTGCCCCCCAAAACTAAATCACATAATTATAGAATCTCAGGTTTAAATGCATCTTAGAAATCACATAATCACCCCTGCCCCCACCAATATTAATTTTAAATCTCTGTTTCAGTACATGAAGCGTGAGGAAAGATATAATCAATTCAATATGATAAATGCAGTAGTAAAAATATGTTGAGGTCTTTTTTACTGATAAATATTTAAATTAGAATCCTATTATATATTCAAATTTTTCTCCACTGAATATTATAACCTCAAAATTTTCCTCTGATATTACTCAATTTTAAAAATAATCTGTTAATACCCACATATTATTCAAAGAGATGTATGATATTTTACCTATTGAGGTCTTAGTGTAGGACATTCCAAGCTGTTTCTGATTTTCCACAGCTCTTAATAATTAATTATGTTGAACATATTTGCATGTAATGAGTTTTCTCTTTAAAAAATTTGTCTTTAGAGTTCACTCTTACAAAGAATATGATAGAGTTAAAGAAAAAAGACAGGGTAACTTTTATTTTTTCATAGCTCTTTCCAAACCATTTTTATTATATATTATTTTCACTACGTGCACTATGGTATTTTCTGCCCTGTTGGGGGAGTCCACCTCAGAATAAATAAGGGAATTCAATGAAGCTGCTGCACTTTGTTTTCACATGTGTATAACATTTTCATTTGGGGTAATTAAAAAATACAGCTGTTTATCCATTTACCTTTAAAAGGAAAATAAATATGTATTTTTTCAGAATATATTTATCTTTTCTCCCCTGTTTCTTTTGGAAAATTTTTGTCCCCATCTTTCCTCATTCTGTTGGTGATGGTACATCTTCCTGCAAGCAGGCATGATGGGTGAAGGATGTGCTGGGAGTGTGGGAGAGGAAGGCACGAGAATGCCTATAGCAGAAACCTGCAGGAGTGGGGAGACTCATTCATACCATGGATGGGTGAGCTGCTGCTGTTTGGTAATAAAATGTTGGAGAGTGGTTACAAAAGGCATTTAACAAGGACACTTTTTATGATTTATGTGGACAAACACACATTAATATATGCATAGTAATTGTCCAATAAATATTTGTTGAATGAGTGAATGTGTATTAGATACTTAAAGTAAGTACTCAATATATGTGATTCTATTTATATGTACAACACTTTATCTGTCTTATCTAGCAGACAACTTCTATTTTCTACATTAAATTTCTGTTTTTAAAACTTTGAAAATAAGGGCTTTCTTTGCTTGATAGGTACTCATGTTTTGAGCACCTATCCAAGTGTTGTTGTTTTTGATCCCAGTCTATGGAAGCTATAAATTTACTGAATGTGACTATGTTAAAATTGTGTTAGATTAGTTTTAAACAAGAAAAATGAACTATTTTTAAATTTGTAAACAATATACTATTAATCTAGAATTCAGCTTTCCTTCAAAAACTTATTTATGTTTCTCATAAAACAGAGAGCAATGATAAACAGAGCAGGCGATGAAAGCACTTGAATTCCTAGGTTTACAGGCTGGGGGAGCAGGCCTGTTCTTACACAGGGAGATGAGAGAAGGTGGCAATTTTCTGACCATTTATTCATCAACCAAAGGGGCCACATGGTGCAGATATCATGACAAGCACTATTCTAGGTCCAGGGAGGAACAATGCATGAACAGCATATGAGTTATGGAAGACACCAGGGAGGGTGTATTTTCAAAACACTTCCATGTGCCTGCTTATAATAGATGCTTATTTACCATGTCTTTCTCTCCACAGCTAAAACTATGGGTTCAAATATAAATTCTAGAAGAAGGAATAAGTCTTCTGTGTAGCACTTTGCAACTTACAAAATGCAGCTGAGATTTTCAATTTGTACAGACGGATACAGGAGAAGGCTGGGAAGTGCAGGGCACTGAACTGACTTCACAAAGTCACTTGGAGTAGGAACCAGAAAGAGAACCTGGATCTCTTGTATATAACCCAGTATTTTTATGGTAAATTACACATCAAATGTTGTCCTATAGATTTTTTTTTCAGGTGGTAGCTCCTAGGCATCTGAAGAGATGGAAAGCATTATGGAGGAAGTGAGAAAGAGTTGAAACCATTAGTGGGGTGAGGGGTGCCAAGGACATGTTCCACCTTTACAGTGAATATCCTATTTCTGCATTATGAAATTCACACAATAATCCTTCATGTGTAACAGGTCTCATTTTCTCTCTCTTTATAGGTAATTTAGGTCCTAAGAAAGTGTTGCTTCTTACATGGATCACGTCACACATTCTAACAACGTGACCGAGTTTATTCTCTTGGGACTCACACAGAATCCACAATTGCAGAAAATACTCCTCATTGTCTTTTTGTTCATTTTCCTATTTACCAACTGTTCTGGCTAATCTGCTCATCACCATTACCATTTCCCTCAGCCCCACACTTTCAGCTCCCATGTACTTCTTTCTCACTTGCTTGTCTGTCATAGATGCCCTCTACACCTCTGTCACCACCCCCAAAATGATCATCGACCTGTTGTACCAGAGGACAACCATCTCTTTGGGCAGCTGCCTGACTCAGCTGTTTGTGGAGCACTTCCTGGGAGGCTCAGAGATCATCCTCCTCATTGTCATGGCCTATGACCGCTATGTGGCCATCTGCAAGCCCCTTCACTATGTGACCATCATGAGGCAGGGGCTCTGCTGCCTCCTGGTGTTGGTGGCCTGGATTGGGGGGGTCCTGCATGCCACTGTACAGATTCTTTTCATGGTCCACTTGCCCTTCTGTGGTCCCAATGTCATTGACCACTTCATGTGTGATCTCTTCCCACTGCTGAAACTTGCCTGCAGAGACACCTATAGGCTCGGAATGATAGTGGCAGCCAATAGTGGGGCCATGTGCTTGCTTATTTTCTCCATGCCGCTCACCTCCTACATAGCCATCCTGAGCTCCCTGAAATCCCATGGCTCTGAAGGACAGCGTAAAGCCCTCTCTACATGTGGAGCCCACTTAATGGTAGTTGTACTCTTTTTTGTGCCTTGCATGTTCACCTACATGCGTCCTGTGGTCACCTACCCTGTGGACAAGCTGGTGACTGTGTTCTTTGCAATCCTAACTCCCATGTTTAATCCTGTCATTTACACAGTGAGAAACTCAGAGGTGAAAAATGCCATGTGGAGTTTGTTGAAGAAGAGAGTAGCTTAGCCTGTTCAAATGCCAAGAACGTAATGATGTATATGAACAGGGAGGATTATATCTATAACACACTGTGAAAGAAAATTAACAAATTTTGGAAATCATTGGTAGGGAAAAAAAGAAGCCCAGAAACTAACACTTGTTGAGCACTTACTAATCACTAGGCTTTTTGCTAGGTATTTTGATAGCTTTTGTAAACTTTGTTTTTATTGTTTACAGTATTATAATTGTGCCATTTCCCTCCTTTTGCCCACCGCCACCTATCCCTCACCCTCCTTCCCTCAGATCATCATGACTGAAAGAATATATACACCCTATGTTCATAGCAGCAGCATTTGCAATTGACAAGATCTGGAAACAGCCCAAGTGCCCTCAGTAGATGAGTGGATTAAGAAGCTGTGGTACATTTACACAATGGAATACTTCTTGCCATCAAAAGGAAGGAACTCTATCTTTTGCCACACCATAGATGGTCCTAGAGATTGTTCTGCTATTATGCTTTTGATAACTTTAATGTACTTTTTCACCACCTTGTTGTTCATTTGTATAGATTCAGGGTATGCAGTGGAAAAATCAATGCTAAATCCCTAGTGTGATGCTTCTAGCAGGGTGTCCAACTTTTGGTTTCTCTGGGCCACACTGGCAAGAAGGTTTTCTTGGGCAACACATTAAATACATTGCAACACGTAATCACAAAAAGATCTCATAATGTTTTAGGTAAATTTACAATTTTGTGTTGGGCTCTATTCATAGCTATCCTGAGCCTCATGTAGCCCGTGTGCCACAGGTTGGACATCCCTGTTAGAGTAAGTTTTTCTCTGGAGTCTCATGCTATGTTTCATTATTCTTCATACATGTTATGTGGATGAAATTGGCTTTTCCATAGGACTTTGATGTTAGGATTCTTTCATTTTTATTTTTATTTTAAAATTTTATTTTAACTGTTGTTCAAGTACAGTTTTCTGTTTTTTACTCCCATCTCAGCCCACCTATCCATCCCTTCCCACCCCCCTACCATTTCCACCCTCCCTAGTTTTTGTCCATGTGTCCTTTATATTTGTTCTTATAAACCCTCCCCCTTTCTCCCTGATATTACCCTGAAATTCTCTCCCCTCTCCCTTCTGGTCACTGTCAGCCTGTCCTCTATTTCAGTGTCTTTGGTTATATTTTGATTGTTTGTTTGTTTTGTTTAGGTTCCTGTTAAAGGTGAGATCATATGTTATTTGTCTTTCACTGTCTGGCTTATGTTGCTTAGCATAATGCTTTCCAGCTCCATCCATGTTCTTGCAAAGAGTAGGAGCTCCTTCTATCTTTCTGCTGCATAGAATTCCATTGTGTAAATGTATCATAGTTTTCTGATCCATTCATTTATTGATGGGCACCTAGGTTGCTTCCAGTATTTGCCTATTGTAAATTGTGCTGTTTGACCATTGGGGTGCATAGGTTCTTTTGGACTGGTGTTTCAGAGTTTTTAGAATAAAAAAGAGGAAAGAAATTCTTAGAATATGTGGGGAAAGGGATATTTGGGGAATTAGAGAACCCCTGTTGATTTCTTCCCTTTTGGTACTATGTATCTACCAAAAGTGAAAAGAAAGACCCCCCACAGAAGGCAGAAATAATAATTCATGACCTAACTCTGTTTCTTTTCTTGGCCCCAAAAAATAAGCTGTAATATTTGAAGTTATTCAAATTATTCTTAATTTGGCCTTATTTTCTTAAATTCCTTATGGCTCACAGTTTTTCTTGTATGGAAGAATTTTTTTTATTTTTCCTTTCAAAGATTTGAGGAGCTATTTGAAGAAACAAAGGTGAACATTCTTTTATCTAACCTCAAGAAAAGTGCATATGCTTAGGTTCCAAAGCTGTTTCTCTGGAGGTGTGATACATGTATTTACATTAAATAAATGCTTTATTATCAATCATAGATATTTAGGTGAGTTAGGTGACTCATCCATGTACTAAGTCAGCAGGATCTATATTACTATCCTCATTTTACAGAGAAGCAAACTGAAGCCAAGGGAGGGTTGCTCATTTACTTGCCTCAGTTCACACAGCGAAGAGTTTGAGCTACACAACTTGAATTTAGGTCTTCCAAAATTTATGCTTACCACCTTTCAACAAAATGCACTTGGCTGTTTATATCTGTAAATAATAGTATCAGCCACCTTACATATTTACTTTATCCATCAAGAAAGTTATGTCAAATTTTTTGTAGAGTTATCTTTCATGTAGCTACATATTTTAGCAACAATGCCCCTCTGTGTACATGGAAAATATCAGGGCACTCTAAATTACCATATAACACTTTATGAAGCAAAGCTTCTCACTATGACATTTTGCATCATGTTACTTTTTACGAATAAACCTTTCTTAAACTCATTGGTTATCTGGTGGTATCTCTTCCATAATTTGACCATAAAATAATGTCATAGGATAATACATCTGTTCTTTGGGGGTACCTGTGTGTTCCACTTTATGCATGGCTATTAAATTCATAAGAAATAGAACATTTTTCTACAAAGCCTAGGTCTGGAAGAGATATAAGCAACACTTAACGTACTAAATATGGTCAAGTCTGCAGCAGCTGGTGAGAAACAATTTGACAGAATCTGGACTAAATGACACATATTTAGGAGATGAGAGTAAGCCAGCAGTAAGGATAAGAAGAGTACTGAGTCAATGTTCTTTCCACTCTAAGACAAAGAGGAGGGTTTGAAGAGGGAAACTAGAACCTGTGATTTTGTCTTATGGGCCATACAGAGTGCTCAGTGGAGGAGTGAGGAGACTGATGAGGCACAAGTTACAAATGGTCAACAGCAAAGTTGGAAGGTGCAAGAACTGGAGGAGGAAATGTCAGGTGGTCTGACATTCTTAGTGGATGGAGTTTGCTGCTGTGGGGATAGTTGTAAAGAATGTTAAGATGTCCCTTTGCACTCAGCATCAAGATTTTCTCATGAGGATCAACTGTCATTTGATTATTTTTGATACTTAACACAGCATGTAAGGAAGCAAGTATGTTTACCCCTAAAAATTAGTAAGATAAATGTTGTTTGGATGTATTGTATAAGGGTACTTTAGTTTAATTTGGACTTTTATTTCAGTGAAAATGTTAAGTGAAGGGAGTGAGCTACTATTATTCAAGGCCAACTATGAAGCAGTTTGTTCTTTATATGTTTTAACTCCTTAAATGTAGAAACAAGTTTTATTGGATTTTTACTCCATTTTTTACAGAATAAAGTGGGACTCAATCTAGCTATGCATATCTTTTAGACTCTGCCTCCTCTAGTCTTCCCACTGCACAATTCACCTCACTAGCATGGTGTGAAAATATTCAAACACAGGACCGATCATTAGTCACATTTTGAAGATAGTCCTTAAGGCTTTTCCCTCTCATTTTGGGTGCTATGCTATTTTTTAACTGTTTTAGCTTCCTTGATTTCCAATTTCCAAACCCTGCCAGTAACTCAGAGGCAATTCTAAAGGTTCGTGATCTCTCGGGGAAACGTCTTTAAATTCCAATTGGAAATCAAGGAAGAAACTTTGCCTCTCTATTGATTGTTTTCCCTGAGACCACGTTGAAGATGGTGCTTGAGGCAGCAGGGAATATTCTCTAGTTTGTCTTCCAGAGATGGTCTTCCTCTCTCTCAGATGTAAAAGTAACACTTAGAAAAGAGATTTACATTCTTTCCCAGCCACTGAGTGGACTTTTGTTTATGGAGAATACAGATGGCTATCATCAGCATTTTCAAGGAACTCACACATGATGAGTTGTGTAATTCACAGTTTTTCCTTTTTAGAGAAAATGTGAAGTTGTGATGCTGTACCTAAAGGTAGGGTGTCATGGTCTAGGTATGAGGTTTAATGCAACATGTGAGTAAATCATTTAACTGTGCACACTCAGACTAGTTACATAACCTTTCTGGCTCTCAGAATCTTTATTTTTGATGGTGGTTATATTACCAAGTTCAGAGGGCTAAGAAACCAATAATACATGTGGAGTCATTAGGGAGAGTGCTTACCACATAATACTGTCCATGCTCAATAAATAGCAGCTGTCAGAATGCAAACTGTTTTTGGAAGCTTAGGAGGTCCTATTAACTGAAATCTAATGAAATCAGACCTGACTTCAGTTTTTCACATTTAGGTTAAATCCAAATACCTTAAAAATGCAATAAGTGCATATTTCTGTCTTGACTTTCTAACAGCATTTAATTTATTCTTTCTAGTTGTATTCTCAATTATCTTTCATATGAGGATGAATGTCCTGGTGTAGTTTTGAATATTCCCATCCTGGTGTTTTCATTTAAAAAGTGGCAAATTCAGAGGATGCATAAATAATCATGTTGTAGGAGCATGATAATTCAACTGCTGTTTACCTTTCACAATTATCAATACAATATTGCACTAATATTCCCAGTACTAAATCCCCAGCAAAGGCACAGAGCCATTCACTAAGGGTAGGAAAGAGTATCTCACTTAAGTCACAGAGCAGAATCTTCCAATTTAATTATGTTTACTTAATTTCCCCTAGTGCATTTGATGTCATAAGTAGCCTCAGATTTCTGCATCAGAACTCTTCAGGAATAGTTCAGGAATATGGCTGAACTTAAAATGCTTTAGTGCTAGTGGTTGTGGCTTTGCCTCTTTCTTAAAGTGAACTGAATCACTAGGGCAATAGAAGAAAAATACAGTTCAGGCATCAGTCAGGAAGGACATAGGAGAACACAGAGAAAGGTTATTTTTTTTTATATTCCAGAATCAGTAAGGGTGTACAAGTTGAGACATTTAGGGACATCAGCAGATTATTATGGAGAGGAGAGAGAGGGCTCTGAAATCTGAAGAGAACATTTCCCAGATAGTCAAAAAAGAACAGGATTAGCTAGATAGAGAATAAATCTTTTATTGCTAAAGTAAAGAATACACTGGATTTAGGGAACTTAATTAAGACAGTAGTTTCAATTGGGCTTTAATCTATTCTTTTAATTTTTAATAATTATATTTACTTAGAAAATTACATGCAAATGTGACTGATATGCACATACAGGTATGTATAAATGCATCTAAAATTCACTACTTGAAATATAATTACAAAGTACTACTTATGACAACCTTACTACTAATTTTTCATATTCTTTCAAATATTATATGTACTTTGCAGTTGAAATAGGAATTTCTATTGTTTTTTGGACAAACGGATGCTAGAATCACTTTGCTGCCAAAATGGATGAGGGAGAAATAGTGGGCACTGGGGAGAGAGGGGAGGCCAAATATCCAAGGCCACAGCCCCATGAGATGGACTAAAGCCCATAGTCCATGGCTGGGAGGGGCCGTGCACAATCTGGTGCTGCTCCAGTATATTAAAATACATGGCTATGAAGAAAGGAAAGACCTTGGAATCTTTCAAGGAAAATATGAACAGAATCAGCTGCTTCCTACAGGAGTGTATGAACTTCAAACTGATTTTAAAGTGAGTATAGAGATTGGGAAGGGCTGGGCCAATGATATGGCTATTTATGGAAGATTTATGTTAGTTTACGATTTTTAGTGTAAGATTCTATGTATGTTAGCATGTTAGTTCCACTTGTGCAAATTACCTATACTGGAGATAATAACATTATACTAAAAAACCATCTCCTTTGTTTTTAACTGTTTAGATAGGGGATAATATGGTGTTGTGGGTTTTAAACCTGATGTTTTTTTGTTTTCATGACAACACTCAACCCACTGAGCTACACCAGTCAGGGCTTAAGCTTGACCCTTAATGTTAAATGTACATAACAAAAGTAAGTCTATCGTATGTTCTCTTCTAAATTTTAAAATTATATTAAAATGTCTGTGCAAAGAAGCAGAGTTATTACAATTTTAATTTTCTCATTAGACATTTTGTAAACATGCCTCAGAATATATGTCCTTGTATTATTTAGTATTCATAGCATCTTAATTTGTAGTACTCTGATTTGCAGAAACATTTTCCCATTATTGAACATTTTATATATTTCTAAAGTTTTACTGTTATGAAAGACATTTATCATCTACAATTACAGAACTTACAGTACCTCATTTCACCTTTAGAAAATTTTTTAAGATTGGGTTCTAATAAATGGAATAGAACCAAGGTAACAATCCTGGAAGTATTTGTTAAAACATTTGCAGAAGGATTACATGATATCAAGTAATTTGATTGCAATTTTAGAATTAATATAATTTTCCCCCTTTTTATTGAATTGATTGGGGTGACACTGGTTAACAAAATTATACAATTTTCAGGCACACAATTCAATAACACATCACCTGTACACTGTACTGTGTTCAGCACCCCAAGTCTAGTTTCTGCCTGTTGCCATTTATCCCCCCTATATCCTCTTCCACCACACCCCCCTTTCCTCTCCCTGAAAATCACCACATTGTTGTCTGTGGCCATAAATGTTCTGTCTTTTTCTTTTTCTTTTTTGCTCAGTCCCCTCACTTCTCCTGCCTAGCAGCCCTCACCCTCAATAGCAGTCAGCCTGTTCTTTCTATCTATGAGTCTGTCTCTATTTTGTTTGTTCATTCATTTTGTTCACTGGATTCCACATATGACCGAGATCATATGGTAATTGTCTTTCTCTGACTGGCTTACTTCACTCAGCATAATGCTCTTCAGGTCCATCCATACTGTCGCAGAGGGTAAGATTTTCTTCTTTTTTACAGCCCAGTAATATTCTGTTGTGTAAATGTACCCTTAGTGAGGGTGAGGATGTGGAGAAAAGGGAACTCTGATGCTCTGTTGGTGGGAATGCAGATTGGTGCAACCACTGTGGAAAACACTATGGAGTTACCTCAAAAAATTAATAACATAATTGTCTTATGACCCAGTGATTCTTTTTCTGGGAATTTATCTGAAAAAAACTGAAACACTAATTTAAAAGAATACATTCCCACTATGTTCACTGCTGAGAAGCTGATAACTGCTGGATCATACATTGGTATCTTTTATTTTTTAACAAATGGTTGTTGACTGATCCAATGACCTTCTAGCATTTGCTTTGTACTCTTGTTTTCTTGGTGACAATTTGTAGCTCAATATGGTGTTCACAGTGCAGATTTTTTTTGAGAATGTCTAGTACCTTGGAAATGTAGTGGAAATGGTTATTTTCAAGTAAGCATGAAGACATATATTACCATAAACAATCATATCTTCATTGTAAATTTTTTTAGCTTTGAATGGTTTTCCCAAAGACCAGATTATTTTTAATTGTCACAGTAAGTCTCATTATTATTTTATTTACTGATTTAACACAGATTATATGTATATACACACACACATTTGAGAAATAAGTTTCTGTTTTATGTACAGATGAGGAAAAACCATTCTTGAAAACTGATGTCTAGCTATGGAAAATAGTCAATAGTTGGAGTAACTATTTGGAAGACTTATGGATGAGGTGGCTGTCTTGCTAAGTGAGAGAATAGTGACGAAAATTGGTGAGAGCACTTGTCATAAGCAATTTTTGCATTTTGCCAATTTGACACTCACCATAATCCTGTGGGATGAGCTTGTAGGTTATATATGAACGTACTTAGTTTACAATAAAGTCATATAAATGACAAGTTGTACAATATCATATTGGGCCACATAGTATAAATAATTAGTAAATATTTAAAAAAGTCTCAAGACTCTAGCTATACTCAACATATTGTTTCTATTCCTCACTTATGTGGTTATTGCCAATTTGTATCTGTAAGAATTGGACTATTACTTTCTGAATCTACATCACTTGCGCTGTGTGATCAAGGGGCCTCCTTCAAGCATGAGCAAAAGAATCAGAAGACTTTGATTTCCACAGGCGTATGAAGACAGCAGAAGGGCCAGCCCTGCTCCTTTTTGTTTTGATCCATTAGAAATACTTAGATGTTGGAGCCGGCATTCTGTGTTTAAATTCCAGGCCCAACATGTTATTTGACATTTTCTCTTTAAGCATGGATTGTCTTTCAGGACAATAGGGACAAAAACATATAACATGAATGGTTTCCTAGGACTATTTCTTGAACAGCTGCTTTCTTTACATTAGTTAATTTGGTCATGTTGACAATACCCTTAAGTAGGTATTTTCTTTCTAAACAACTGTTCTTCTTATTTTTTTAAATATGTAGTTGGGAAAGGGATGAGTATTTTTTTTAAGATTTTATTTTTATTTTTAGACAGGGAAGGGATAGAGATAGAGAGAGAGAGAGAAACATCAATGTGTGGTTGCTGGGGGTCATGGCCTGCAAACCAGGCATGTACCCTGACTGGGAATCAAACCTGCGACACTTTGGTTCACAACCCACACTCAATCCACTGAGCTATGCCAGACAGGGCACAACCATTCTTATTTTAAGTGATGAATGAAGAAAGAACCCAACTCAGCATGTACATACTTGTTACATGTTAGTGTAGAGCTAAGCACATTTCCATAGAGTATTTCTTTTTTATAGAGAATGAATTAATTCATCTTTCATTGTTTTTTTAAATGAATTTATTGGGGTGACAGTGGTTAACCAAATTATACAGACATCAAGTGTACAATTCTATAATACATCACCTGTATGTTCATCATCAAAAGTTGAGACTCCTTCTATCATCATTTATTCACCCTTTAATCTTTTCTACATACCCTCTGTGCCCACCTCTCCTTCCCTCTGGTAATCACCATACTATTGTCTGTCCATGAGTTGTTTTTCTTAATCTTTTCACCTTTTCATCCAGTCCCCTAACCCACCTCCCCTGTGACAGCTGTCAGACTGCTTTCTGTATTCATCTTAAAGGCCCAATTCAGTTCAGAGTTCAAAACAATTGGATAAGTAGCGATGATTTTCAAATGACTCTTAAACTAGGGGTTATTTCCTCTTCTCTTTGTAGATAAGGTCATTTCCTGGTGATGACATGCGAGTCACCCCATTCCCTTTCCATACGAATGGCAGGAATGACCAATAAATTACAAGTTCTTTGTCTTCAATGTGGATGTGACTTCAGAACCCTCCTCAGCAATTCACTCCAGGAAACCACTACTAAGTGATCTGCTTTGGCAGTGGAGATTAAAACTATGTCAATTCCCTACTGTATATGAATACTTTTCCTATACATAAACTCTGGCCAATTTAAAGTATTGAAGAATTTATATCCCCCTGACTTCTGCCTGACCTCCCACTACAGCCTTCAACAAACTTCTAATTTCCTGTTCTCGTTTACAACAGAAGCATGTAATCAGCTTTTCACATGGATGCACCAACTGGTCAATGACTCTGATAAATAGTAT
Source organism: Phyllostomus discolor (assembly GCF_004126475.2). Classification (NCBI taxonomy): domain Eukaryota; kingdom Metazoa; phylum Chordata; class Mammalia; order Chiroptera; family Phyllostomidae; genus Phyllostomus; species Phyllostomus discolor. Next base: position 157,493,529 of record NC_040908.2, read on the forward strand.
CACAAACTGGTCCAAGGTGAATTTTTCTTTTTCTCACTACTTCAGAATTTGTATGCTTAGTCTGGCAGCATTTAGCTTTTCCTTGGTAATCATGCAAAACCAAAGCTTTGTAACTGAGTTCATCCTCTTGGGACTTTCACAGAATCCAAACATTCAAAAAATAGTATTTGTTATATTTTTGTTCAGCTACATGGCAACTCTTGGGGGCAACTTGGTAATTGTGGTGACCATCAGCAGCAGCCCAGCACTCCTGGGCTCCCCCATGTACTTCTTCTTGGTTTTCTTGTCCTTCCTGGATGCCTGCTTTTCCACCGCCATTGCCCCGAAGATGATTGTGGACTCTCTCTCTGAGAGGAAGACCATCTCCTTTGAGGGCTGCATGACCCAGCTCTTTGCTGGACACTTCTTTGCTGGAGCAGAAGTGATTGTTCTCACAATCATGGCCTATGACCGCTATGTGGCCATCTGCAAGCCCTTGCATTACTCTTCTATCATGAACTGGAGGCTCTGTGGCATTCTGATGGGGGTGGCCTGGACAGGGGGCTTCTTGCATTCCATAATACAAATACTCTTTGCTTTACAGCTGCCCTTCTGTGGCCCCAATGTCATCGACCATTTTATGTGTGACTTGTACCCTTTACTAGAGCTGGCCTGCACTGACACTCATGTGTTTGGTCTTTTGGTGGTGGCCAATAGTGGGTTTATCTGCATCATAATCTTCTCTTTGTTGCTTGTCTCCTATGGCGTCATCCTGTGCTCTCTGAGAACCCACAGTACTGAAGGGCGGTTGAAGGCTCTCTCCACTTGTGGATCTCACATTACTGTTGTGGTTTTGTTCTTTGTCCCTTGCATATTCACGTATGCCCGACCTCCATCCACTTTCTCCTTTGACAAAATGGTGACAATATTTTACACCATCCTAACCCCTTTGCTTAATCCTTTGATTTACACCATCAGGAATAAGGAAGTGAAAAATGCCATGAGGAATGTGTGGAACAGAGTAATGGTAGTTTGTAATGGAAGGTGAGTCTGATTCAATGGAATCTACACTCAGTGTGTGTTCTAAGACATGATGGAGTTGCTCAGCATAGTTTCTGCAATAAAGAGTTGGAGTGGTCCAGGATCCCTAAGTCTTTCCTTGCTTCAGCACTCTCAATAGCATCTCTACTCCCCGACGGGCCAGTAACTGTAGATGGCTTTGAGGCCAGATTGGTAGAAATTTCTGTCTTGGAGGACCCCTCACTTGAAGTGATTTAGAATGAAAACAGGATAGGGCTGTTCTTTCTCCACACCTGGGTTTTCAAGAATCCTTGTCCACGATTCATAACTGCACACTCTTTCTAGTTTTGGGGCACTGATATTGCAGTAGGTCATAGAGACAGAAACCAAGTACTATGATGAAATCTTGCATGAAAATATCCTCCCTGATATTTTCTTTTGCTCCCTCCCCTCTCTGTCTTTCTGTATGCTACTCTCTTACTCTTTTTTCCTTGGTTCTGCTCACTCTCAATCTCTCCTCTCTTCTGTACTCACTTCACTCATTCTCTACTCTTGCCTGTTCGACACTCACTCATTTAGGTATCTATTTTCTGCTTTGATATTTGCTTCACCATGCAGCATACAGAACTTGATTCTGGAGTTAGAGCAGATAATGAAGGTATCAATTCATGTCTTTCTTGGAGGGCTCAGGATTTCTCTTTTCTAGGATCTATATGATCCTACTAGAAGGTATACATGAAATCTGTATGAAATAAGTTTGAAGTTTTATGTGACATGGATGGTGAATGTTAGAAACAGAGGCTATTTAGCAGTACCCCACTCTAATGTTAACTTACCTGTACTTCCTTCCCTCCTTTGTTCATTCCTTCCTTCCTCCCATCCTTCCTTTATTTTTTATTGTTGTTCAAGTACAGTTGTCTCCATTTCTCCCCCAACTACTCCCCCTCATCCCAGCCATCCTGCTCCCCACCCTTGATCATACCCCTCTTTGGTTTTTTCCATGAGTCCTTTGTACATGTTCCTGACAACCCTATCCCCCTTATGCCCATTACCTCCTCCCCCCTCCCTGCTGGTTACTGTGAGTTTGTTCTTAATTTCAATGTCTCTGATTATATTTTGGTTGCTTGTTTGTTTCATTGGTTCCTTAGTAAATGAGTGGATGGAAAAACTATGATACCTTTACATGATGGAATACTATGCAGCAGAAGGAAAGAAAGAGTCCTACCCTTTTCAACAGCACAGATGGAACCAGAGAGCATTATGTTAAGTGAAATAAGCCAAGTGATGAAAGAGAAATGTCATATGATCTCACCTATAAGTGGGAAAAGTTTCTGTATCTCAGGTCAAAGTTTCCAGATTGAAAGGACCAAGAAAATAAGCACATTTACCTTATAAAAGAATGTGCAGGTCAAATGAAATAAACTTAGTGAAAATTGTTTGAATAACAAGATTATACAACAAGAATAATATATAATCTAGGATTGTGTCATTTAATTAAATATATAGTTAATAACACACAACAATACAGGTGAAAAGGTGATAGAGACATTTGTCCATGTTGGAAAAAAGGGGAGACTTGTAGTATCAAATATATTTGAACTGGTTTAAAATTTCAAGAGGTAAAAGTAAGAATTAAAGAAGGGAAAATTACAGCCCTGGCTGGCATAGCTCAGTGGATTGAGTGCTGGCTGGGAACCAAAGTGTCCCAGGTTTGATTCCCAGCCAGAGTACATTCCTGGGTTTGCAGGCCATAACCCCCAGCAACCGCACATTGATGTTTCTCTCTCTCTCTCTCTCTTTCTCCCCTCCCTCCCTTCCCTCTCTAAAAAAAATAAAAAATAAATAAATAAAAAGAAGGGAAAATTACATTCTCCACTACTGTGATGTCCCCCCAGATCAGGGAGTTAGGAAAGTGCAGGAGTGTTAGGCAACATGAATGAGTTAGTTCAGTGATAAAACCTCCGAAAGTGTTGGTCTGATCTAATGTGTACATCTTGTCAGGAGCTAATTTCGTGTCTTATGTCCCCAAAACTTCTCTTTGCTTATTGAAAATAAAACACAGGAGAATTATATGACCTGGCTTTCATGATTGTCCAACATCTGTCCATAATTTTAACTCTTACAAGTTTTTGATTAACAACACCAGTTTTTAGGGAGATCATCTCTATATTTGATCTCTATTGTTGATCAAAGCAATATTTGTGGTCTTCTTGATTCTTTACCTTACAACACTGTCAGTGAGCTTCCTCATTGTAGTGACTATTAAAACAAACCAGACCCTTGGGAGTCCCATGCACTTCTTCCTGTTCTACCTGTCTTTTGCTGATACCTGCATCTGTACAACCACAGCCCTCAGATTGATTGTGAATGCCCTTTTTCAGAAGAAGACCATTTCCTACAGTGAGTGCATGACTCAGGTCTTCACAGTCCACATCTTTGGGTTCATGGAGATCTTTGTGCTCATCCTCATGACCTTTGATTGCTGCATTGCCATTTGCAAGCCCTTGCAATACTGAATCATCATGAGCCAGCGAGTCTCTGGCTCATGAGAATCACCAACACTGGTGATTCTGGCCTGGGTGGGATCTTGTATCCACTCTTGAGCACAGATTTTCCTGGCCTTGCAATTGCCCTTTTGTGGGTCAACCCCGATGTGGTTGACCGCTATTTTTGTGACTTGCAGCCCTTGTTGAAACTGGCCTGCATGGACACATATGTGATCAATTTGCTAGTTGTCCCTAATAGTGGGGCCATTTGCATGGTGAGTTTTATAATTCTGCTTATCTCCTATGTTGTCATCTTGTACTCTCTGAGAAACCCCAGCATAGAAGGAAGGTGAAAAGCCCTTTCCACATGCACATCCCACTTTATTGTGGTTGTTATATTTTTCTGTCCATGTGTATTCATATATACATGCCCACCAACCACGTTTCCAGTAGACAAGATGGTGGCTGTATTTTACACAATTGGGACACCCTTGCTCAACCCTCTGACCTATACACTGAGGAATGCCGAGGTGAAAAATGCCATGAAAAACTTATGGTGTATCAAAGTATGACTTCAGTTAATAAATACTATACAGAGACTCCATTGTATATTTCCTTAATATCTTCTTTTTGATTCATGGTCAGGAAAGGTAAAATATTCTTTGGGGGAAATAAACAAGAAATCTGAGAGGATTGCATTAGAATATGGTATTACTTAAAGTCCATAATCACTTTGAACAACCTAGGATGACCCTTGCTTAAATTCTATCAACATTTGGTCATACTCCTTAGGAAGTTTAGCTTCCTATACAAATTTTCCTTTGGAAAGAAAAGTACTGACAAATGACAGAATAAGTGTATGTGCTTGCATGTGTCTATATGCACCATTTTCTTTTCTACATTTTGTTTCTATGAATGCAGTCATCACAGCTAATCCCTAGGGCCTGGACACTTACAGACTCAAGGGTGCCATATAGACAAGCTGATGATTAGAAAAGATGTTTTGAGAAATTACTCCTCTGGAAATCTGTGCCTGAGCCTCCTTCACAGGGGGTGTCTACACTGATGAACCCTCCAACTCCAATAAAAACTGGAAACAGAAGTGAAAACCTACACTGTCCCTGGAAAACCTCTCAAAATTAATTCTGTGCATGGTGAGGGAGGGAGGAGTGTGATATTTGGACAGGACAGTGCTGTCAGTGAGTCAATTGCTCTTTGGGGTCTTTCCACTGCTCCTCACAAAGGGAAGGAAGAGGCAGTAGAGGGTTTGGCAGCAGAAATAAGTGAAGGTCAGGAAAGAAGGGAGGACAGAGAACCATGCATGATGAAGAGAGAGAAAGGGAGAAAGGAAAGCAGAAATCTTGTCCAATTGGGAGAGAAGCAGTTTTATCTTTCTTATTTCCTGAGCATTACTTTTGGGTGTATGAACATTTGCAGGCAAATAATTTTCCTTGGCTCTTATGTTTATTTGGGTATCAGGAAAGAAGTTTTGTTTTTGTTGTTTGGTTCTATAGTATCTCAAAAGTCAAAATTCAGATTTTTGGAGAAGAATCTGGTATTAAAAGCAAGGCCTAGTACTTCTCAAATTTGGTCTTTTAGTTTTACAGGAGAATATTTTCAAATGTGTTTTTTCATATGGAAGACAACCTAATCCATGTGCATAATTCACATCCCCCACCAACTCCACTTCAACTTCATAATCTCATAATCAAGTACTGTCATGCCATTTCAGTACTGAAGTTTATAATTACCATCAAGTTGGCACCAGAAGGTATTACTCCTAGTCATATGGACTAATGAGAAAGGGAAACAATAAACTCATAAGTATGTGAAGCATTTCCATCAGCTGAAGACAAAATGTTATGTTGTACCAAAGATTCCCAGTAGTTCTGGTTCAGGTAAGTGGTGGCATAATAAATATTTTAGTCCCAAATGGGACATTTTTCAGAGCTCTCAATATCATATTCACAAGCAGCTGTTTAGTTTCACACTTTTTTCAAATGAAGAATTTTCCTAATTTCTTACAGTTCTGTTTTTAGAGCGTTTGAATCTGGTCTTATGAAAATTATACTTAAGTGCAAATGATTCTCAAGTAACCAAGACACTCGAAATAAAACCTCAATTCTTATCTTTTGTTATTCCTTCAAATTTATTATAGTGTGAGAAAAATGTTTATTTGTGACTAAATGATACTTCAGAAAGCTTCAGGAATTTCCTTTCTCATTATTAAATAATAGAGAGCCCTGGTCTTGTACTTTAGATAAGGGCTTGATTAGAAAAGATAAGAGAAACATAATGGAATAAATAGGCTGGAATCACAGGATGAAGCACAGCTTGGTTAAAAATGTATACAACACATTAATATTTCCTGAAGACAATCTACAATATCTACAATAACTTCTATGATGAGGTGAAACTCAGAGCTGTGACTAGTTTGTTATTTGACTCAAGCAACACCTTATGGGAAGAATAATAATGAAGGTTAAAATAATAAAAGGGTTGGAGAGCTATAGAAATGACTGTGAACCAGGATGCCCCAACCTGGGCAGGGATGAGATTGTGTGGCTGTTCCTCTACTTGATTTGGAAATTGTCAAAGAATAGAATGAATGGGAGGAAAGACAGGAAAAAATACTAAAAGAAATATCAGCCAATTTCCCCCCATTAATTAATTAATTAATTACGAATTTTATTTATTTATTTTTAGAGGGGAAGGGAGGGAGAAAACAGGGAGAGAAAAATCAATGTGTGGTTGCCTCTCAGTGGTCCCCACCGGGGACCCTGCTTGCAACCCAGGCATGTGCCCTGACTGGGAATGGAAACCGTGGCCCTTTGGTTTGCCCCCCCATGATCAATCTACTGAGCTACAACAGCCAGGGCAAGTTTCCCCCAAGTTTAATAAAAGCTGTAAATGCATAATCCCAAGAATCTAACAAATCCGAAGTGTAAAAATCATGGAAATTACAATAAAAAGTAAATTATAATAAATTGGTCAAAAGCAGCATCAAATTGTTAAAAGGAGCTAAAGAGAAAAGGCACTGGTGCACAGGGAAATAAAGATAAAAATTACAGCAGAATTCTCACCAGAAACAGTGTAAACTAGGAGACAGTAGAGTGACATCTTTAAAATACTTGAGTTTACATCCATACAGCTGGTTGGTTTTGTAACTTTTCACAACTGGGATGGAAGCAGAAGTGCCCAAACAACTGATAAAAAGCATTTGCTTCTCTTCCAAGAACCCATAGACCCCCAGATTAGAGTTTGCCAATGCCAGTTCCAAAATGACAAAGAGCAAACTCATGATGACGTGAAATGCAGCCAAAGTCCATTCCAATCTGACAGTACATTTCATCAGGGATTCCTAGACCTCAGGGGGAGCTTTAATGCCATTTTTCCGGATCTTCTCTGCAACCTGATTCCCAATATCACCCAGGATGAGTTAACTTTCCATACCCCACTGATATGACAGTGACCTTCCTACATACTCAGTGTGCTAGCACCTTTCTCTGATGCCACTCAGCAAGAACAGAAATCTTGGCAGTTGTTAGTTCTTCAGTCTTACCCCATAGCTGCCAACACTAGGTTATTTCTGCTCTAGCATGGTCTGCTGGGAAGTAATCAAAAAGAGAATTTTGAAAATCTTTGTGGGTAACAGAAGTGGTACCCAGAGCATCCACCATACTCAGGTGGTTTCAGGAAGAGCTTATTTTCCTTCTGTTCAAAGACTGTATATTTTCTAACTTGGTCCAGTATCCTGTACTTAACTTTGTTTTCTCTTCTCACCCTTCCTGCCCTATCCTGGAAACTTTCTTCAACATCTTACTGGAAGAATTCACCAAAACCCCTTCCAATGGCCATTATTTTCTACAACTGTCCAAAACAAACAAAAAGTGAAATATTAAAATTTTAAAACACACCTTAAGAAAAATACCACATGATCTCACCTTGAAGTGGAACCTAATCAACAAAACGAAGAACAAGCAAAATATTACCAGAGACATTGAAATTAAGAACAAGTAGACAGTAAACAGAGGGGAGATGGGAGGGGATAATGAGAGAAAAGGGTGAAGGGTTTTCAGGAACAATTATAAAGGACAAATGGACAAACCCATTGAAATGGACAAACCCCATTGAATCATTCTCATCTCTTAATAGGAAAATAGGCTCAATTTCCTTACTCCTTAAACTTCTCAGAGATTGTCATTTTTCTGAGAGCACAAAAATGAAAACCAAGATGAGAAAAGTGTTATTTGAACATTCAGAAGGGCAATAAATTTTTTTTAGAATAATGGTTTTTTTTTACAGATAGAATAATATATGACCATGATAAAAAATAAAAAGTACAGAGAAGTAAAAAGAGAAATATATGTTGTTTCAGCATTACCACAAACCTATAAAACCACAATGAGATACCACTTCACACCAGTCAGAATGGCCATCATAAACAAAGCAACAAACAACAAGTGTTGGAGAGGATGTGGAGAAACGGGGTCCCTAGTGCACTGTTGGTGGGACTGCAGACTGGTACAACCATTATGGAAAGCAGTTTGGAACTTCCTCAGAAAACTAAAAATGGATCTGCCTTTTGACCCAGCAATTCCATTGCTGGGACTCTATCCTAAGAACACTAAAACACCAATACAAAAGAACCTTTGCACCCCGATGTTCATAGCAGCACAATTTACAATAGCTAGGTGCTGGAAGCAACCTAGATGCCCATCAGTAAATGAATGGATCAAAAAACTATGGTACATTTACACAATGGAATTCTATGCAGCAGAAAGAAAGAAGGAGGTCCTACCCTTTGCAACAGCATGGATGGAGCTGGAAAGCATTATGCTAAGTGAAACAAGCCAGGCAGTGAAAGACAAATACCACATGATATCACCTTTAACAGGAATCTAAACAACAAAACAAAACAAAACAAAAAACTAGCAACTTATAACCAAAGACACTGAAATAGGGGATAGTCTCACAGTGGCCAGAGGGGAGACAAGAGGGAATTTCAGGGGGGAATGGGTAGGGATTACAGGAACAAATTTGGAGGACACATGGACAAAAACTAGGGGTGGGGGGTAATGGGAGGAAGGGGAGAGGGTTGGGTGGAGGGGCTGGAACGGGAGTAGGGGGGAGAAAACTGTACTTGAACAATGATTGAAATAAAAAAAATCATACTGCTTTGCTCTACTTACTTTTTTGTATTTTTCATGTGTAATTTTACACTACTCTGCCTATATTTTTGTAAAAAACATCACATTGTGGCCTCTCTACATGCTTTGAGTGCATATCTCTGACAATGTTAAAATTTTCTCTCTTTTTCTTTAGAATGTTGGCTGTACATATAGTAGGCAAGGGGGTCTTTGGGAGCAGGCAGGTGTTTTTGCATCCTTCTTTGTAGAAGCCATTCCACACCAATCAGGGCCTTCATAAATCATAATCAATTGGTGTGGGAACCAAGCAGTGTTTGGACAGTAAAGCAAATGAATGAATGAATGGCTAAATAAAGCATTCTTAGACATAAGGAAGTGCTTTTCACTAAAGGAACAAGTGGATTTTACCTGGTTGTGATAATACTGCAACTATATTTTTATCATAAATTCTCTATTAATTTTCCAAAATGTTTAAGAGATAATCATTGCAAGGGAAAGCCAGAGACCAAAACACTGATGTCTGCAAGAGAGAAAACATTGGATTTTTAGAAAAACTACATTGCCTGATTTCATCTCTGGTGATACAGCCGATCACTATATCCTTATTTTTCAGCCTAGGGGATGGAAGAGGTGGCTGCCTAGAGTTTGTGCAGTACAGCCACTCTAGAGTCTGTCCTGTTACCTGCATCCTTCATGGGCACAGACTACAGTCTTCACATTCACTGACCTTTTTGAAAGCTTTGCCTCGCCTAGTAGAATTACTAGGTAATTCTCACCAGCCTTCTTCAGAAGGGACTGAAGCAATATTTTCTGGAACCCATAGAGAAGAAATATTATCTGCTCCTCAACTATATACTATTAAGAATTAAAGGATAAGTCTAGGGGGGAAATAGAGCAACATGAGAAGAAGCTGGCCAGGAGTTGAGAAGTAGAGATCGTTTTTTTGTTTCTTTATTTTTGTTTGTTTGTTTGTTTTTTTTTGGTGGGAGAGGGATGCGCTGAGCAATAAAGTGGAAGTAAATTTGCTCAAAGGGAAAAATATCAGTGAATGACCACACTTGTAAGTAAATCTACTTCTTTATCTCACAATATAATATTTAACATTTATGTTAAAATTGTAAGCCTGTGCAACAAACACTATCTCTATTTGCCTAAAGTCAAAACTAATAATTCTGATGTGTGTGGAGTGTGTTGTGTGTATCAAATAGGTTACAAATAGTCACCTTGGTAAGAAGAAAAAAAAATTGTGCTGCATGGTTAAAATGAAAACATATTCTCATTCTTTTAAATAATTCATTGATGTGGGTGGCATAGGTACAGCCTCATAGAAATGACACAATTTTAACAGTCATAGTAAAATGTAATCTATTTCATAGTCAGTGAAGATAATCTGCACTTAATACTTGCTTTGTATCTACCTTGTGCCATTTACTGAGCTAGTAGTGTCTTCACAATCACAGTCATTTTTTTGAGCTAACTTATCTTCATTATACAGCAAATAGTCAAGGTTTCAGAGCTTGAACACATTTGAGGGAATTACCTTTGCTGTTTATGTCAATGTAAGTCAAGGGTCACAGCCCTTAGATCAAACAGCTTCTTTAAGACTGTTAGTTATTTCACCTGTTGAATAAGGAGAATAATAGTATCTGAGTCAATGTTGATAAAAAGATGAAATGTGTCTGGCACTTGATAAGCACTCAAACAAATGTTGGCTTCTAGACTAGAAATTGTCTCAGTAAAGATATCTCTGTCCTTAGGTGATGTGGTGCAAACACTTTGGAGTAATTCAGGTCCACCAGAAAATTCAATTGAATCTGCCTTCATAATACATTAACAATATTTAAAAACCATGATCACCATGAGTGTTGGACTGATTTAAAACCAAACTATTATAATAAAAATTTTAAAGTCATAGAGTTAGTTACCCACCTAAATGTTTAGCTTATACAATACCAAACATACAAACTCCATATTAGGTTCATTTGTTATCAAATATCCAAATTCATAAGTGGCAAAGCCAACTTTTTTTGCCTTTTGCCATCATGGTTTATCTTCATGTAGACTTAAGGAGGAAATTAAACATTAAAGATGAATGGTATAAAAGTTCTCAGAGTTCATTTAAGTTATATGAAATAATTGGCTTGTTGGCAACATGTGCTAATGATGGTGAAATACCCCTGAGGTCTAATTAGCCACAGCTAAGAAAGGTCATGGAATTTGCCCAGAAAGGATATGCAATAGCACTCTTGAAAGGCCTGGGAGAATGGCCTTATCCAGAGGAGCCATTTATGGGTGAACAAAGACACAGTGGCTGAGCTAGTTGTCATTTTTAAACTTGCATCTTTTCTCCTTTCTTGGTGAACTAATAAGGCCTGAGACCCTGATCATGGAGCTATGTCAGACAAGTTCATAGGTGAGATTCCCAACCCTGCCCTCAAATGAAATCACGTAAGTATAGAATCCCAGGTTTAAACGCATCTTAGAAATCATATAGTCACACCTGCCCCACCAATATTAGTTTTAAATCTCTTTTTCAATATATGAAGCATCAGGAAAGATATAGTCAATTCAATATGATAAGTTTAGATGTAAAAATATTTGAGGTCTTCTTTACTGATAAATATTTAAGTTAGAATTACATTATATATTCAAATTTTTCTCCACTGAATTTTCCAACCTCAGAATTTTCCTATATAACACAATTTTAAAAATCATCTCTGTGAAAACCCACACATTATTCAAAGAGATGTGCAATATTTTACCTATTGAGGTCTTAGTGTAGGACATTCCAAGCTGTTTCTGATTTTCCACAGCTCTTAATAATTATGTTGAACATATTTGTACCTAATGAGTTTCCCCTTTTAAAAATTCTTCTTTAGAGTTTACTCCTACAAAGAATACTGTAGAGTTAAAGAAAAAAGACAAAGTAACTTTCATTTTTTCATTGCTCTTTCTAAACCATTTTTCTTATATCTTATTTTCACTACATGCACTATGGTGTTTTCTGCCCTGTTGGGGGAGTCCACCTCAGAATAAATAAGGGAATTCAATGAAGCTGCTGCACTTTGTTTTCACATGTGTATAACATTTTTATTTGGGGTAATTAAAAAATACAGCTGTTTATAGATTTACCTTTAAAAGGAAAATAAATATATATATTTTCAGAATATATTTATTTTTCTCCCCTGTTTCTTTTGGAAAATTTTTGTCCCCATCTTTTCTCATTCTATTAGTGATGGTACATCTTCCTGCAAGCAGGCATGATGGGTGAAGGATGTGCTGGGAGGGTGGGAGAAGGCACGAGAATGTCTATAGCAGAAACCTGCAGGAGTGGGGAGACTCATTCTTACCATGGATGGGTGAGCTGTTGCTGTTTGGTAATAAAATGTTGGAGAGTGGTTACAAAAGGAATTTAACAAGGACACTTTTTATGATTTGTGTGGATAAACATATATTAATATATGCATAGTAATTGTCCAATAAATATTTGCTGAATGAGTGAATGTGTATTAGGTACTTAAAGTAAGTACTTGATATATGTGATTGTATTTATATGAACGATACTTTATATGTCTTATGTAGCAGACAACTTTTATTGTCTATATTAAATTTGTATGTTTTTAAAACTTTGAAAATAAGGGCTTCCTTTGCTTGGTAAGTCCTCATGTATTGAGCACCTACCTACCCAGCATTGTTTTTAATCCAAGTCTATGGAAGCTGTAAATTTACTAAATGTGACTATGTTAAAATTGTGTTAGATTAGATTTAAACAAGAAAAATGAACTATTTTTTAAAGATTTTATTTATTTATTTTTAGAGGGGGAAGGGAGGGAGAAAGATAGAGAGAGAGAGAAACATCAATGTGCGATTGCTAGGGGCCGTACCTACAACCCAGGCATGTGCCCTGACTGGGAATCGAACCTGCAATGCTTTGCTTCACAGTCCGCACTCAATCCACTGAGCTACTCCAGCCAGGTCCAAAATGAACTATTTTTAAATTTCTAAATGATACATTATTAAACAAGAATGCAGCTTTCTTTCAAAAGCTTATTAATGTTTCTCATAAAATAGAGAGCAATGATAAACAGAGTGGGGGATGAAAGCACTTGAATTCCTAGGTTTACAGGATGGGGGAACAGGCCTGTTTCTACACAGGGAGCTGAGAGAAGGTGATAATTTTCTGGCTATTTATTTGTCATCCAATAGGTGCCAGACTCTGCAGATATCATGCCAGGCACTATGCTAGGGCAGTGAAGGAATATCCATGAACAGCATATGTGTGATGGAAAACACCAGACAGGATGTATCTTCCAACGACTTTCTTGGGTCTGCTTATGATAGATGCTCATTTACCATGTCTTTCTCTCCACAGTTAGAAATATGGGTTCAAATGTAAATTCTGGAAGAAGGAATAAATCTTGTGGGCAGCACTTTACAACTTACAAACTGCAGTTGAGATTTTCAATTTGTACAGACAGATACAGGAGAAGGCTGGGAAGTGCAGGGCACTGAACAGACTTTACAAAGTCACGTGGAGCAGGAACCAGAAAGAGAACCTGGATCTCTTGTATATAGCCCAGTATGTTTATGGTAAATTACACATCAATTGCCCTATAGATTGTTTTTAGGTGATAGGTAGTAGGTGTCTGAAGAGATAGAAAGCATTATGGAGGAAGTGGGAAAGAGTTGAAACCATTAGTGGGGTGAGGGGTACCAAGGACATGTTCCACATTTACAGTGAATATCCTATTTCTGTATTGTGAAATTCACACAACAATCCTTCATGTGTAACAGGTCTCATTCTTTATCTCTTTATAGGTAATTTAGGCCCCAAGAAAGTGTTACGTCTTACATGGATCACCTCACACATCCCAACAATGTGACCGAGTTTATTCTCTTTGGACTCACACAGAATCCACAACTACAGAAAATACTCTTCTTTGTCTTTTTGTTCATCTTCCTATTTCCCGTTCTGGCCCATCTGCTCCTCATCATTACCATTTCCCTCAGCCCCACACTTTCAGCTCCCATGTACTTCTTTCTCATTTGCTTGTCTGTCATAGATGCCCTCTACACCTCTGTCACCACCCCCAAAATGATCATCGACCTGTTGTACCAGAGGAGAACCATCTCTTTGGGCAGCTGCCTGACTCAGCTGTTTGTGGAGCACTTCCTGGGAGGCTCAGAGATCATCCTCCTCATTGTCATGGCCTATGACCGCTATGTGGCCATCTGCAAGCCCCTTCACTATGTGACCATCATGAGGCAGGGGCTCTGCTGCCTCCTTGTGCTGGTGGCCTGGATTGGGGGGGTCCTGCATGCCACTGTACAGATTCTTTTCATGGTCCACTTGCCCTTCTGTGGTCCCAATGTCATTGACCACTTCATGTGTGATCTCTTCCCACTGCTGAAACTTGCCTGCAGAGACACCTATAGGCTCGGAATGATAGTGGCAGCCAATAGTGGGGCCATGTGCTTGCTTATTTTTTCCATGCTGCTCACCTCCTACATAGCCATCCTGAGCTCCCTGAAATCCCATGGCTCTGAAGGACAGCACAAAGCCTTCTCTACATGTGGAGCCCACTTTATGGTAGTTGTACTCTTTTTTGTGCCTTGCATATTCACCTACATGCGTCCTGTGGTCACCTATCCTGTGGACAAACTGGTGACTGTGTTCTTTGCAATCCTAACTCCCATGTTTAATCCTGTCATTTACACAGTGAGAAACTCAGAGGTGAAAAATGCCATGCGGAGTTTGTTGAAGAAGAGAGTAGCTTAGCCTGTTCAAATGCCAAGAATGTGATGATGTATATAAACAGGGAGGATTATATCTATTGCACACTGTGGAAAAAAATTAACAGATTTTGCAGATCTTAGTAGGGAAAAAAAGAAGTTCTGAAACTAACACTTATTGAGCACTAAGAAATGATTCGGCTTTTTCCTTGGTACTTTGATAACTTTTTTAAACTTTGTTTTTATTGTTTACAGTATTATGATTGCATAATTTCCTTCCTTTGCCCACCTCCACCTAGCCCTCACCCTCCTTTCCTCAGACCATCATGACTGAAAGATATATGTACCCCGTGTTCATAGCAGTGGTATTTACAATAGCCAAGATCTGAAAACAGCCCAAGTGCCCATCAGTAGATGAGCAAATTAATAAACTGTGTTACCTCTCACAATGGAATGCTACTTGCTGTAAAAAGGAAGGAACTGTATCTTTTGCAACAGCATGGATGATCCTAGAGATTATTGTGCTATTATGCTTTTGATAACTTTCAATGTACTTTTCCACAGCCTTGATGTTCATGTGCATAGATAGACTGAGGGTATGCAGTGGAAAAATCGATGATAAATCCCTAGTGTGATGCTTCTAGCAGGGTGTCCAAACTTTTGGTGTCTCTGGGCCACACTGGCAAGAAGAGTTTTTCTGGCAACACATTAAATACATTGTGACACGTAATCACAAAAAGATCTCATAATGTTTTAGGTAAATTTATGATTTTGTGTTGGGCTGCACTGGTAGATATCCTGATCCTCATGCAGCCTGTGGGCCACAGGTTGGACACCCCTGTTAGAGTAAGTTTTTCTCCAGAATGTCATGGCTATGTTTTGAAATTCTTCATACCTGTTACATGGATGAAATTGGCTTTTCCATAGGACTTTCATATTAGCATTCTGTTATTTTTGCTTAGCTTGTGGTAAAGCAAAGCAATACAAAACAAACAAACAAACCCCCCAAAAACAACAAAACCCCCCAGAGGATGGAAATTCTTAGAATATATGGAGAAAGGGATATTTGGGGAATTAGACAATACCTGCTGAGTTTTTCCCTTTTTGGCACTATGTATCTACCGAAAGTGAAAAGAAAGACCCCCCACAGAAGGAAGAAATAATCATTCATGACCTATCTCTGTTTTTTTTCTCAGCACAAAAATAGGCCATAAAATTTGAAGTTACTCAAATTATTCTTAATTTGGCCTTATTTTCTTAAATTTCTTATGGCTCACAGTTTCTCTTGTAGAAAAGGAAGGTTTTTTATTTCCATTTTTCCTTTCAAAGACTTTAGGAGCTATTTGAAGCAACAAAGGTGAACATTCTTTTAACTAATCTCAAGAAAAGTGCATATGCTTAGGTTCCAAAGCTGTTTCTCTGGAGGTGTGATACATGTATTTACATTAAATAAATGCTTTATTATCAATCATAGATATTTAGGTGAGTTAGGTGACTCATCCACATACTAAGCCGGCAGACTCCATATTACTATCCTCATTTACAGAGAAGCAAACTGAAGCCAAGGGAGGTTTGATCACTTACTTGCCTCAGTTCACACAGCTAAGAGTTTGAGCTACACAACTTGAATTCAGGTCTTCCAAAAGTCAGTCTTACCATCTTTCAACAAAAAGCACTTTCCTGTTTATGTCTATAGATAATATTAACAGCCTTACAGATTTACATTATCTTTCCAGAAAGTTAGTTAGTTAGTTAGTTAGTTAGTTAGTTAGTTTATTTATAGGAATAGGGAGGGAGAAAGAGGGAGAGAAACATCAATGTGTGGTTGCCTCTCACATGGCCCCCACTGGGGACCTGGCCCTGCAACCCAGGCATATGCCCTGACTGGGAATTGAATCAGTGACTCTTTGGTTCACAGCCCGAGTTCAATCCACTGAGCCACACCAGCCAAGGCTTCCTTCTAGAAAATTTTTGTCTAATATTTTATAGACTTATCTCACACATAGCCACATATTTCAGCAACAGTGGCCCTCTGTGCACTTGGTAAATATCAGGGTACTCTCCATTACTATATAACATTTATAAAGCAAAGCTTCTCACTATGACATTCTGCCTCATGTTACTTTTTGTGAATAAACCTTTCTTAAACTCACTGTTCATCTGGGGGTATCTCTTCCATAATTTGACCATAAAGTAATGTCAGAGGATTATATGTGTGTTCTTTGGGGGTACCTGTGTGTTCCACTTTATGCATGGTTATTAAATTCGTAAGAAATAGAACATTTTTCTACAAAGCCTAGGTCTGGAAGAGATATAAGCAACACTTCATGTATTAAATATGGTCAAGTCTGCAGCAGCTGGTGAGAAACAATTTGACAGAATCTGGACTAAATGACACATGTTTAGGAGATGAGAGTAAGCCAGCAGTAAGGATAAGAAGAGTACTGAGTCAATGTTCTTTCCACTCTAAGACAAAGAGGAGGGTTTGAAGAGGGAAACTAGAGCCAGTGATTGTGTCTTATGAGTCATATTGAATACTCAGTGGAGGAATGAGGAGACTGATGAGGCACAAGTTACAAATGGTCAACAGCAAAGTTGGAAGGTGCAAGAACTGGAGGAGGAAATGTCAGGTGGTCTGACATTCTTAGTGGATGGAGTTTGCTGCTGTGGGGATAGTTTTAAAGAATGTCAAGATGTCCCTTTGCACTCAGCATCAACATTTTCTCATGAGGATCAAATGTCATTTGATTATTTTTGATACTTAACACAGCATGTAAGGAAGCAAGATTGTTTACTCCTAAAAATTAGTAAGATAAATGTTGTTTGGGTGTATTGGATAAGGGTACTTTAGTTTAATTTGGACTTTTAATTCAGTGAAAATGTTAAGTGAAGGGAATGAGCTACTACTGTTCAAGGCCAACTATGAAGCAGTTTGTTCTTTATATATTGTAACTCTCTGAATGCAGAAACAAGTTTTGTTGGATCTTTACTCCATTTTTTACAGAATAAAGTGAGACTCAATCCAGCTAAGCAATAAAGGAGTCTTTTAGACTCTGCCTCCTCTAGTCTTCACACCTCACAATTCACCTCACTAGCATGGTGTGAAAATATTCAAACACAGAACCGATCACTAGTCACATTTTGAAGATGTCCTTAAAGCTTTCTCCTCTTATTTGGGGGCCAAGTTCTTCTTTTAACTACTTTAGTTTCCTTGATTTCCAATTTCCAAAACCTGCCAGCAACTCAGAGGCAATACCAAAGGTTGATGATCTCTCGGGGAAACCTCTTTAAATTCCAGTTGGAAATCAAGGAAGATACTTTGCCTCTTTATTGATTGTTTTCCCTGAGACCATGTTGAAGATGGTGCTTGAGGCGGCAGGGAACATTCTCTAGTTTGTCTTCCAGGGATGTTCTCCCTCTCTCTCAGATGTAAAAGTAACACTTGGAAAATACTTTTGCATTTTTTTCTAGCCACTGAGTGAATTTTATTTATAGCGATTAGAGATGGCCATCACCAGCACTTTCAGGGACCTCACCAGTGGTGAGATATATAATGCACAGTTTTTCCTTTTCAGAGAAAATCTGAAGTTGTGATGCTGTACTTAAAAGTAGGTTGTCATGGTCCAGGTATGAGGTTTAATGCGACATGTCAGTCTATCATTTAACTGTGCACACATGGACTAGTTGCATAACCTTTCTGGCTCTCAGAATCTTTAGTTTTGATCGGGTTTATATTACCAAGTTCAGAGGGCTAAGAAACCAATAATACATATGGAGTCAATAGGAGAGTTCTTGACACATAATATTGTCCATGCTCAATCAATAGCAGCTTTCAGAATGCAAACTGTTTTTGGAAGCTTAGGAGGTCCTATTAATTCAAGGCTAATGAAATCAGACCTGTCTTTAGTTTTTCACATTTAGGTTAAATCCAAATACCTTAAAAATGCAACTAGTGCATATTTCTGTCTTGGCTTTCTAACAGCATTTAATTTATTCTTTCTAGTTGTATTCTCAATTATTCATATGAGGATGAGTGTCTTGATGTAGTTTTGAATATGCCCATCCTGGTGTTTTCGATTAAAAGGTGGAGTTTTCAGAGGCTGTATAAAGAATAGTCTTGTAGGAGCATGATAATTCAACTGCTGTTTACCTTTCACAATTACTGATATAATATTGCACTAGTATTCCCAGTACTAAATCTCCAGCAAAGGCACACAGCCATTCATTAAGGGTAGGAAAGAGTGTCTCACTTAAGTCACAGAGCAGAATCTCCGAATTTTAATCATGTTCACTGAATTTTCCCTAGAGCATTTGATATCATAAATAGCCTTAGATTTCTGCACTGGAGCTGTTCAGGAATAGTTACATGGCTGAACTTAAAATGCTTTAGTGCTAGGGGTTGTGGCTTTGCCCCTTTCTTAAAGTGAACTGAATTGCTAGGGCAATAGAAGAAAAGAAGGTTCAGGCATCAGTCAGGAAGGACATAGGTGGACACAGAGAAGGGTTATTATTTTTTCAAATTCCAGAATCAGTAAGGGTGTACAAGTTGAGACATTTAGGGACATCAGGAGAAGATTATGGAGAGGAGGGAAAGGGCTCTGAAATCTGAAGAGAGCATTTCCCAGATGGTCAAAAAGGAATATGATTAGGTAGATTGAGAATAAAACTTTTATTGCTAAAGTAAAGAATACACTGGATTTAAGGAACTTAACTAGGAGACAAGTTTGAATGTGGTTTTAGTCTATTCTTTTAATTTTTAATAATTATATTTCCTTAGAAAATTACATGCAAATATAACTGATATGCACATATAGGTACATATAAATGCATCTAAAATTCACTACTTGAAATATAATTACAAAGTACTACTTATGACAACCTTACTACTAATTTTTCATATATTTTCAATTATTATATGTACTTTGAAATTGACAGAGGTATTTCTATTGTTTTTGGAACAACAGATGCTAGCATCAGTTTGCTGCCAGAATGGATGAGAATGAAATAGTGGGCAATGGGGAGAGAGGGGAGGCCAAATATCCAAGGCCACAGCCCCATGAGGTGGCCTAAAGCCCACAGTCCATGGCTGGGAGGGGCTGTGCACAATCTGGTGCAGCTCCAGTATATTAAAGTACATGGCTATGAAGAAAGGAAAGACCTTGGAGTCTTTTAGGAAAAATATGAACAGAATCAGCTGCTTCCTATAAGACTGTATGAACTACAAATTGATTTCAAAGTGAGTATAGAGATTGGGAAGGGTTGGGACAATGATATGGCTATTTATGGAAGGTTTACGTTAGTTTACGATTTTCAGTGTAAGATTCTATGTATGTTAGCATGTTAGTTCCAGTTATGCAAATTAACCATAATGGAGATAATAAAATTATAGTAAAAACCCCATCTCCTTTGTTTTTAACTTTTTAGATAGAGGATGATATGGTGTTGTGGGTTTTGAACTTGAGTCTTTTTGGTTTTCGAGACAACACTCAACCCACTGAGCTACACCAGTCAGGGCTAAACCTGACCCTTAATGTTAACTCTACATGCCAAAAGTAAGTCTACCATATGTTCTCTTCTAAATTTTAAAATTATATTAAAATGTCTGTGCAAAGCAGAATTATTACAATGTTTTATTTTCTCTTTTAATGTATTGTAAACAGGCCTCACCATGTACATCCTTGTATTATTTAGTATTCACTGCATCTTAATTTGTAGTACTGCTTTGCAGAAACATCTTCCCATTATTGAACATTTTATATATTTCTAAAGTTTTACTGTTATGAAAAACATGCATCATCTTCAATTATAGAACTTACAGTACCTCATTTCACATTTAGAAATTTTTTAGGATTGGGTTCTAAAAAAGAAATAGAAACAGGTATACAATCCTGGAAGTATTTATTAAAATATTTGTGAAAGACCCCTGGCTGGTGTAGCTCAGTGGATTGAGCGCGGGCTGGGAACCAAAGTGTCCCAGGTTTGATTCCCAGCCAGGGTACATGCCTGGTTTGCAGGCCATAACCCCCAGCAACCGCACATTGATGTTTCTCTCTCTCTCTCTCTCTCTCTCTCTCTTTCCCTCCCTTCCCTCTCTAAATAAATAAAATCTTTAAAAAAATATTTGTGAAAGGGTTACATGAAATCAAATAGTTTGATTGCAATTTTAGAATTAATATAATTTTGCCCCTTTTTATTGAATTGATTGGGGCGACACTGGTTAACAAAATTATATAATTTTCAGGCACATAATTCAGTAACACATCACCTGTACACTGTACTGTGTGTTCAGCATCCCAAATGTAGTATCTGTTGTCGCCATTGATTTCCCTATACCCTCCTCCACCACTCCCACCTTCCCTCTCCCTGACAATCACCACATTGTTGTCTGTGGCCCTGAGTGCTCTGTCATTTCTTCTTCTTTCTTACTCTGTCCCCTCACCTCTCCCACTTAGCAGCCCTCAGCCTCAACAGCTGTTAGCATGTTCTCTCTATCCATGAGTCTGTCTCTATTTTGTTTGTTCATTTTGTTCATTAGATTCCTCATATGAGTGAGATCATATGATACTTGTCTTTCTCTTACTGGCTTACTTCACTCAGCATGATTCTCTTCAGGTCCATCCATACTGTCACAAAGGGTAAGCTTTTTTTCTTTTTTACATCCCAGTAGTATTCTATTGTGTAAATGTACCTTTAGTGAGGGTGAGGAGGTGGAGAAAAGGGAACCGTGTTGCCCTGTTGTTAGGAATGTAGATTGGCACAACCACAGTGGAAAACACTGTGGAGTTACCTCAACAAATTAATAATGTAATTGATTTATGACTCAGTGTTTCTACTTCTGAGAATTTATTTGAAAAAACCCACAACACTAATTTGAAAGAATATATGCCCACTATGTTCATTGCTGAGAAGCTGACAACTGCTGGATCGTACATTGGTATTTTTGATTTTTAACAAATGGTCATTGACTGATCCAGTGACCTTCCAGGGTTTGCTTTGTACTCTTATTTTTTGGGTGACAATTTGTAGCTGAATATGTTGTTCACAGTGCAAGTTTGTATAAGAATGTCTAGTACCTTGGGAATTTAATGGAAATGGTTATTTTAAAGTAAGCACAAAGACATATATTACCATAAACGAGCATATCTTTATTGTAAAATTGGTTTTGTTAGCTCTGAATGGTTTTCACTAAGATTAGGTTATTTTTAATTCTCACTGTAAGCCTCATTATTATTTTATTTACCGATTTAACAAACAGATTATATATATATGTACACACATATTTTTGAGACATAAATTTCTGTTTTATGTACAGGTGAGGATGCAAACATTCTCAAAAACTGAAGTGTAACTATAGAAAGTAGTCAATAGTTGGAGTACTTCTCTGGACAACTCATAGGTAAGGTGGCTGTCTTGCTAAGTGAGAGAATAGTGACTAAAATTGGTGAGGGCAGTTATCATAAGCAAGTTTTGCATTTTTCCAATTTGTCACTCACCGTAATCTTGTGGGATGAGCATGTAGATTATACATGAACATACTTAGTTTGCAGTAAAGTCATATAAATGACAATTTGTACAATATCAGATTGGGCCACATACTATAAATAATTAGTAAATAATTTAAAAAGTCTGAAGACTCTAGCTATACTCAGCACAATCTTTCCATTCCTTACCTATGTGGTTGGTGCCAATTTGTATCTGTAGTTATTGGACTATTACTTTCTGAATCTATATCACTTGCTCTGTGTCATCAAGGGGCCTCCTTCAAGCATGAGCAAAAGAATCAGAAGACTTTGATTTGCACAGGTGTATGAAGACAGTAGCAGGGCCAGCTCTGCTCCTTTCTGTCTTCATCCATTAGGAATACTTAGGTGTTGGAGCTGGGATTCTGTGTTTAAATTCCAGGCCCAGCATGTTATTTGACATTTTCTCTATAAGCATGGATTGTCTTCCAGGAAAATAGGGATAATATCATATAACATGGACTGTTTTCTAGGACTATTTCTTGAACAGCAAATTTCTTTACATTAGTAAACTTGGTCATGTTGACAATACCCTTAAGTAGGTATTATTGTTTTTCATAAACAACCGTTCTTATTTTAACTGATGAATGCAGAAAGAACCCAACTCAGTATGTGCATACTTGTTATATGTTAGTGCAGAGCTAGGCACTTTTCCATAGAGGTTTCCTTTTTACAGGGAATGATTTAATTTATCTTTTTTTGTTTTGTATTTTAATGAATTTATTGGGGTGACATTGGTTAACAAAATTATATAGACATCAAGTGTCCAATTCTATAATACATCACCTGTATATTGTATTGTGTGTTCACCATCAAAAGTCGAGCCTCCTGTTTTCACTATTTACTCACCCTTTAACCTTTTCTACATACTCCCTGTGCCCACCTCTCCTTCCCTCTGGTAATCACGATACTATTGTCTGTGTCCCTGAGGTTTTTTTCTTAATCTTTTCACCTTTTCACACAGTCCCCTAACCCACCGCCCCTCTGAGAGCTGTCAGTCTGCTTTCTGTATTCATCTTAAAGGCCCAATTCAGTTCAGAGTTAAAAACAATTGGATAAGTAGCGATGATTTTCAAATGACTCTTAAACTAGGGGATATTTCTCCTTCTCTTTGTAGATAAGGTCATCTCCTGGTCAGTGATGGCATGTGAGTCACCCCATTCCCGTTCCATACTAACGGCAGGAATGACAAATAAATTACAAGTTCTTTGGCTCAGTGTGGATATGGCTTCAGAATTCTCTTCAACAATTCACTCCAGGAAAAGTGATCTCCTTTGGCAGTGGAGATAAAAACCATGTCTCTTCCCTATTGTATATGAATATCTCTCATATAAATAAGCTCTATCCACTTTAAAGTATTGAATAATTTTTCTGCTCATGACTTCTGCCTGACCTCCCACTATAGCCTTCAGCAATTTCTAATTTCCTGTTCTTATTTACAACAGAAGCATGTAACCAGCTTTTCACATGGATGCACCAACTGCTTGATGACTGTGATAAAATGGTATCATAAACTGGTCCAAGGTGAATTTTTCTTTTTCTCATAATTGCATATTTTATATGCTTACTCTAGTAGCATTTAGCATTTCCTTGGAAATCATGCAAAACCAAAGCTTTGTAACTGAGTTTGTCCTCTTGGGGCTTTCACAGAATCCAAATGTTCAGAAAATACTATTTGTTATACTTTTGTTCAGCTATATGGCAACTCTCGGGGGCAACTTATTAATTGTGGTGACCATCAGCAGCAGCCCAGCACTCCTGGATTCCCCCATGTACTTCTTCTTGGCTTTCTTGTCCTTCCTGGATGCCTGCTTCTCCACAGTCACTGCCCCAAAGATGATTGTGGACTCTCTCTCTGAGAGGAAGACCATCTCCTTTGAGGGCTGCATGACCCAACTCTTTGCTGGACATTTCTTTGGTGGTGTGGAGGTGATTGTCCTCACAGTCATGGCCTATGACCGCTATGTGGCCATCTGCAAGCCCTTGCATTACTCTTCTATCATGAACTGGAGACTCTGTGGCATTCTGATGGGGGTGGCCTGGACAGGGGGCTTCTTACATTCCATAATACAAATTCTCTTTGCTTTACAGCTGCCCTTCTGTGGCCCCAATGTCATTGATAATTTCATATGTGACTTGTACCCTTTACTAGAGCTGGCCTGCACTGACACTCATGTGTTTGGCCCTTTGGTGGTGGCCAACAGTGGGTTTATGTGCATCATAATCTTCTCCTTGTTGCTTGTCTCCTATGGTATCATCCTGTGCTCTCTGAGAACCCACAGTACTGAAGGGCGGTTGAAGGCTCTCTCTACTTGTGGATCTCACATTATTATTGTGGTTTTGTTTTTTGTCCCCTGCATATTCTCGTATGCCCGACCTCCATCCACTTTCTCCTTTGACAAAATGGTGACAGTATTTTACACCGTCCTAACCCCCTTGCTCAATCCTTTGATTTACACTATCAGGAACAAAGAAGTGAAAAATGCCATGAAGAATGTGTGGAACAGAGTAATGGTAGTTTGTAATGAAAGGTGAGACTGATTCAATGGAATCTACACTCAGTGTGTGTTTCAAGACATGATGGAGCTGCTGAATGTAGTTCCTGCAATGAAGACTTAGAGTGGTCCAAGGTCCCTAAGTCTTCCCTGGCTTCAGTGCTCTTGAAAATGCCTCTGGTCCTCGAGGGGACAATTAACTGTAGATGGCCTTGAGGCTAGATTGACAGAAGTTTCTGTCTTTGGGGACCCCTCACTTGAAGAGATTTAGGATGAGAATAGGAAGGGCTGTTCTTTCTCCACACCTGGGTTTTCAAGACTGTTGGGAACTCTTGCCCATGACCCAGAACTGTACACTCTTTCTGGTTTTGGGGCAGTGGCATTGCACTATGTCATAGAGGCAGATGTTGAGTTCTATGATGAAATCTTGCATCAAACTGTCCTCTCTAATATTTTCTTTTGCTCCCTCCCCTCCCTGTCTTTCTGTATGCTACCCTCTGACTCTTCTTTCTTTGGGTCAGCTCACTCTCCTCTCTCCTGTACTCTCTTTACCCATTCTCTACTCTTGCCTCGTCTACACTCTTATTCATGTAGGCATCTATTTTCTGCTTTGATATTTGCTTCACCATGCAGCATACAGAACTTGATTCTGGAGTTAGACCAGTAAATTAAGGTATCAATTCATGTCTTACCTTTTGTGACAGCATGGGTGGTACTGGAGAGAATTATGCTAAATGAAATAATCCAGGCAGTAAAAGAGAATTACCATATGGTTTTACCTCTAAGTGGAAAAACTTTCTGTATCTCATTGAAAGGACCAGGAAAATGGGTACACTTATCATGTAATAGAATGTGCAGGTCAAACTAAATAATGTTAGTGAAAAGTGTTTGAATAGTAAGATTATACAACAAGTATAATACGTAACCTAGGATTGTGTTATTCAATTTAATATACAGTTAATAACACACAGCAATGCAGGTGAATACATGATAGAGGAATTTTTTCATCTTGGAAAAAAGGAGAGACTTGTGGTATCAAATATATTTAAACTGGTTCAAAATTTCAAGAGGTAAGAGTAAAAATTAAAGAAGGGAAAGTTACATTCTCCACTACTGTGGTGTCCCCCAAATCAGAGAGTTAGGAAAGTGCAGGAGTGTAAGGAAACATCAATGAGTTTAGTGCTAAAACCCCTGGAAGTGTTGGTCTGATCTAATGTGTACATCTTGTCAGGAGGTAAGTACCTGTTTTATGTCCTCAAATCTTTTCTTTGCTTATTGAAAATAAAACAAAGTAGAATTATATGACCTGGCTTTCATGGTTGTCCAACATCTGTCCATAATTTGATCTATTACAATGTTTTGATTAATGACAGCAGTTTTTAGGGAGATCATGTTTATGTTTACCTGAACCAATCCATGTTTCTCCCTTGTGATATTTTGCTGACTGTTGTCCCCTAACTCCTCCTGTCTTCACAGCCTAAAGCTCCCTCCATTTGGTGTTTACATTCTTTTCTTTTTAAATATTTTATTTATTTATTTTTAGAGAGGGAAGGGAGGGAGATAGAGAGAGAGAGAGAGAAACATCAATGTGGGGTTGCTGAGGGTTACGGCCTGAAACCTAGGCATGTACCCTGTCTGGGAATAGAACCTGGGACACTTTGGTTCACAACCGGCACTCAATTCACTGAGCTATGTCAGCCAGGGCAGTGTTTACTTTGCATTAGGAACTAACATATTTAAATTAAGTAGTAATCAATTAATTATTTCTTTTATAGTTATCAGAGATGATTAGAACTGCCAACCAGACCTTGTAACTATTATAACATCTCTAGTTTATCACACTCAACTAATACTACTTTAACTGGACTGCAAGGAAACAAAGTTTCATTTAGATGTGTAACTTCATTGGAAGTACATGGGAGATTTTATTTACTAATATTTAAATATTTTACTTAGAAAAATTCAATATAAGCTTATTGGATGTTTAATTTCAGAGAACCTTGTTGGGAATTTTAACACTCAAAGCCATAACTTCACTTCTTTTGCATTTTGAACTTTCATTGACTAATCAATTCATTCTCCAGAGATATTTCTAAATGTTGAACTGGTATTCATTTGGTAGTATTACATTCAGTTGAGTAGTTAATTCTATGTACATTCTTACATAGTTAATTGTCTAATCTAAAGGCATGCTAGTATGCTTTTGATAACTTTTAATGTACTTTTCCACCACCTTGTTGTTCATTTGTATAGATTCAGGGTATGCAGCGGAAAAATCAATGCTAAATCCCTAGTGTGATGATTCTAGCAGGGGTGTCCAAACTTTTGGTGTCTCTGGGCCACACTGGCAAGAACAGTTTTCTTGGGCAACATATTAAATACATTGCGACACGTAATCACAAAAAGATCTCATAATATTTTAGGTAAATTTATGATTTTGTGTTGGGCTGTATTCATAGCTATCCTGAGCCTCGTGCAGCCTGTGGGCCACAGGTTGGACACCCCTGTTAGACAAAGTTTTTCTCCAGAATGTCATGGCTATGTTTTGAAATTCTTTATACCTATTATGTGGATGAAATTGGCTTTTCCATAGGACTTTGATATTAGGATTATTTTATTTTTGCTTAGCTTGTGGTAAAGCAAAATAAATCAAAACAAACAAACAAACAAAAATACCCCCCAAAAAACAAACATAAAAACCCCCAGATGATAGAAATTCTTAAAATATATGGGGAAAAGGATATTTGGGGAATTAGAGAATCCCTGCTGAGTTTTTCCCTTTTTGGCACTATGTATCTACCAAAAGTGAAAAGAAAGACCCCCCACAGAAGGAAGAAATAATCATTCATGACCTATCCCTGTTTTTTTTCTCAGCACAAAAATAGGCCATAAAATTTGAAGTTACTCAAATTATTCTTAATTTGGCCTTATTTTCTTAAATTTCTTATGGCTCACAGTTTCTCTTGTAGAAAAGGAAGGTTTTTTATTTTCATTTTTCCTTTCAAAGACTTTAGGAGCTATTTGAAGCAAAAAGGTGAACATTCTTTTAACTAATCTCAAGAAAAGTGCATATGCTTAGGTTCCAAAGCTGTTTCTCTGGAGGTGTGATACATGTATTTACATTAAATAAATGCTTTATTATCAATCATAGATATTTAGGTGAGTTAGGTGACTCATCCACATACTAAGTGGCAGACTCCATATTACTATCCTCATTTACAGAGAAGCAAACTGAAGCCAAGGGAGGTTTGATCACTTACTTGCCTCAGTTCACACAGCTAAGAGTTTGAGCTACACAACTTGAATTCAGGTCTTCCAAACGTCAGTCTTACCATCTTTCAACAAAAAGCACTTGCCTGTTTATGTCTATAGATAATATTAACAGCCTTACAGATTTACATTATCTTTCCAGAAAGTTAGTTAGTTTATTTATTTATTATTGTTTATTATTTATTTATTAATTTATGTATAGGAAAATGGAGGGAGAAAGAGAGGGAGAGAAACATCAATGTGTGGTTGCCTCTCACATGGCCCCCACTGGGGACCTGGCCCTGCAACCCAGGCACATGCCCTGACTGGGAATTGAATCAGTGACTCTTTGGTTCACAGCCCGAGTTCAATCCACTGAGCTACACCAGCCAAGGCTACCTACCACAAAGATTTTGACTCATATTTTGTAGACTTATCTTGCACATAGCCACATATTTCAGCAACAATGCCCCTCTGTGTACATGGAAAATATAAGGGCACTCTCTATTACTATATAACATTTATAAAGCAAAGCTTCTCACTATGACATTCTGCCTCATGTTACTTTTTGTGAATAAACCTTTCTTAAACTCACTGTTCATCTGGGGGTATCTCTTCCATAATTTGACCATAAAGTAATGTCAGAGGATTATATGTGTGTTCTTTGGGGGTAACTGTATGTTCTACTTTATGCATGGTTATTAAATTTATAAGAAATAGAACATTTTTCTACAAAGTCTAGGTCTGGAAGAGATATAATGAACACTTAATGTACTAAATATGGTCAAGTCTGCAGCAGCTGGTGAGAAACAATTTGACAGAATCTGGACTAAATGACACATGTTTAGAAGATGAGATTAAGCCAGCAGTAAGGATAAGAAGAGTACTGAGTCAATGTTCTTTCCACTCTAAGGCAAAGAGGACGGTTTGAAGAGGGAAACTAGAGCCAGTGATTGTGTCTTATGAGTCATATTGAATACTCAGTGGAGGAATGAGGAGACTGATGAGGCACAAGTTACAAATGGTCAACAGCAAAGTTGGAAGGTGCAAGAACTGGAGGAGGAAATGTCAGGTGGTCTGACATTCTTAGTGGATTGAGTTTGCTGCTGTGGGGATAGTTGTAAAGAATGTTAAGATGTCCCTTTGCACTCACCATCAAGATTTTCTCATGAGGATCAAATGTCATTTGATTATTTTTGATACTTAACACAGCATGTAAGGAAGCAAATTGTTTACTCCTAAAAATTAGTAAGATAAATGTCGTTTGGATGTATTGGATAAGGGTACTTTAGTTTAATTTGGACTTTTAATTCAGTGAAAATGTTAAGTGAAGGGAGTGAGCTACTATTGTTCAAGGCCAACTATGAAGCAGTTTGTTCTTTATATGTTTTCAGTCCCTGAATGTAGAAACAAATTTTCTTGGATTTTTACTCCATTTTTTACAGAATAAAGTGAGACTCAATCCAGCTTAGCAATAAAGGAAAGTCTTTTAGACTCTTCTTCCTCCAGTCTTCCCACTTGACAATTCACCTCACTAGCATGGTGTGAAAATATTCAAACACAGAACCGATCGCTAGTCACATTTTGAAGATGTCCTTAAAGCTTTCTCCTCTTATTTGGGGGCCAAGTTCTTCTTTTAACTGTTTTAGCTCCCCGGATTTCCAATTTCCAAACCCTGCCAGTAACTCAGAGGCAATTCTAAACGTTCATGATCTCTCGGAGAAACCTCTTTAAATTCCAATTGGAAATCAAGAAACCAACTTTGCTTCTTTATTGATTGTTTTCCCTGAGACCACGTTGAAGATGGTGCTTGAGGCAGCAGGGAACATTCTCTAGTTTGTCTTCCAGAGATGTTCTTCCTCTCTCTCAGACGTAAAAGTAAGACTTGGAAAAGACCTTTGCATTTTTCTTCCAGCCACTGAGTGGACTTTTATTTATAGAGAATAGAGATGGCCATCACCAGCACTTTCAAGGAACTCACCCATGGTGAGATCTATAATTCACAGTTTTCCCTTTTCAGAGAAAATGTGAAGTTGTGATGCTGTTTTAAAAGTAGGGTGTCATGGTCCAGGTATGAGGTCTAACGCAACATGTGAGTCTATCATTTAACTGTGCACACTTGGACTGGTTACATAACCTTTCTGGCTCTCAGAATCTTTATTTTTGATGGGTGTTATATCACCAAGTTCAGAGGGCTAAGAAACCAATAATACATGTGGAGTCATTAGGAGAGTGCTTACCACATAATACTGTCCTGTTGGGAACCGCCCTGACTGGTATCAGAAGCTGAAACCCCCACCTAGGCTAAGGGAATGCCCTTGGCACCATAAGCCAGCAAGGAGACAAAAGCTTATCTCCCTGGCAGGAATGCTGCTTCTGCTGCTGAACCCCAAAAAGCTTGGTCGGTTAGCCAAAGACGGGTAAGATTCCCCACAGGGGAACAACCTAAGGCAGGCACGATCACTTTGGGAGGCCCCCCAAAAGAAGGACTTGGGGGGCTGTAGCAAAACAGGGTGACGGACCCTCGCTCCTCGGCTTTGACATAGCCTGAGTTCTCATCGTCTGGGAGAAAATCTCCTTATTGCCTTAGTTCCCAACTAAGCCTGAAACAATGACAGGGTGGTGCAGCTCTGTGCGGATTCCCTGGTAATCAGGCCTAAGAAAGAACATGTAAATTACTGTGAAACCTTCTTTGTTTAAAATGCTCTCAGTTGAATGCGAGGGGTCCAAGGAGGAAGTTCGTTCCTCAAAGTCTTACAGCTGTTTGACCCCCACTCAATAGACCAGCAGAATTCCTTGTTTTCTATAGTTCCTTACTTCCCCCTGATAAGTACTGTATTTTACCTGAATTATTATGCAAAATGAGCCCAATAAAAGCATGTATGGATGGTAAATCGGGGCCCTCCCCACTAGGGGGGTTGGCCATTCTGTCCCTACTTCCCCACAGGACCTGGTTGTCTCTGTGTATGTTTGTTTCTCCCGTGTTTTTCGTCGAGCCATCCGCAGCATTCCGTGGTCACTGCTGGCCGGTGACCCACGCGCAACACTGTCCATGCTCAATAAATAGCCTCTGTCAGAATGCAAACTGTTTTTGGAAGCTTAGGAGGTTCTATTAATTAAAGTCTAATGAAATCAGACCTGTCTTCAGTTTTTCACATTTAGGTTAAATCCAAATACCTTAAAAATGCAACTAGTGCATATTTCTGCCTCAACTTTCTAACAGCATTTAATTTATTCTTTCCAGTTGTATTCTCAATTATCTTTCATATGAGGATGAATGTCCTAATGTAGTTTTAAATATTCCCATCCTAGTGTTTTCGATTAAAAGGTGGAATTTTCAGAGGCTGTATAAAGAATAGCCTTGTAGGAGCATGATAATTCAACTGCTGTTTACCTTTCACAATTACTGATATAATATTGCACTAGTATTCCCAGTACTAAATCCCCAGCAAAGGCACACAGCCATTCATTAAGGGTAGGAAAGAGTGTCTCACTTAAGTCACAGAGCAGAATCTCCGAATTTTAATCATGTTCACTGAATTTTCCCTAGAGCATTTGATATCATAAATAGCCTTAGATTTCTGCACCAGAACTGTTCAGGAATAGTTACATGGCTGAACTTAAAATGCTTTAGTGCTAGGGGTTGTGGCTTTGCCCCTTTCTTAAAGTGAACTGAATTGCTAGGGCAATAGAAGAAAAGAAGGTTCAGGCATCAGTCAGGAAGGACATAGGTGGACACAGAGAAGGGTTATTATTTTTTCAAATTCCAGAATCAGTAAGGGTGTACAAGTTGAGACATTCAGGGACATCAGGAGATTATGGAGAGGAGGAAAAGGGCTCTGGAATCTGAAGAGAGCATTTCCCAGATGGTCAAAAAGGAACATGATTAGGTAGATTGAGAATAAAACTTTTATTGCTAAAGTAAAGAATACACTGGATTTAAGGAACTTAACTAGGAGACAAGTTTGAATGTGGTTTTAGTCTATTCTTTTAATTTTTAATAATTATATTTCCTTAGAAAATTACATGCAAATATAACTGATATGCACATATAGGTACATATAAATGCATCTAAAATTCACTACTTGAAATATAATTACAAAGTACTACTTATGACAACCTTACTACTAATTTTTCATATATTTTCAATTATTATATGTACTTTGAAATTGACAGAGGTATTTCTATTGTTTTTGGAACAACAGATGCTAGCATCAGTTTGCTGCCAGAATGGATGAGAATGAAATAGTGGGCAATGGGGAGAGAGGGGAGGCCAAATATCCAAGGCCACAGCCCCATGAGGTGGCCTAAAGCCCACAGTCCATGGCTGGGAGGGGCTGTGCACAATCTGGTGCTGCTCCGGTATATTAAAGTACATGGCTATGAAGAAAGGAAAGACCTTGGAGTCTTTTAGGAAAAATATGAACAGAATCAGCTGCTTCCTATAAGACTGTATGAACTACAAATTGATTTCAAAGTGAGTATAGAGATTGGGAAGGGTTGGGACAATGATATGGCTATTTATGGAAGGTTTACGTTAGTTTACGATTTTCAGTGTAAGATTCTATGTATGTTAGCATGTTAGTTCCAGTTATGCAAATTAACCATAATGGAGATAATAAAATTATAGTAAAAACCCCATCTCCTTTGTTTTTAACTTTTTAGATAGAGGATGATATGGTGTTGTGGGTTTTGAACTTGAGTCTTTTTGGTTTTCGAGACAACACTCAACCCACTGAGCTACACCAGTCAGGGCTAAACCTGACCCTTAATGTTAACTCTACGTGCCAAAAGTAAGTCTACCATATGTTCTCTTCTAAATTTTAAAATTATATTAAAATGTCTGTGCAAAGCAGAATTATTACAATGTTTTATTTTCTCTTTTAATGTATTGTAAACAGGCCTCACCATGTACATCCTTGTATTATTTAGTATTCACTGCATCTTAATTTGTAGTACTGCTTTGCAGAAACATCTTCCCATTATTGAACATTTTATATATTTCTAAAGTTTTACTGTTATGAAAAACATGCATCATCTTCAATTATAGAACTTACAGTACCTCATTTCACATTTAGAAATTTTTTAGGATTGGGTTCTAAAAAAGAAATAGAAACAGGTATACAATCCTGGAAGTATTTATTAAAATATTTGTGAAAGACCCCTGGCTGGTGTAGCTCAGTGGATTGAGCGCGGGCTGGGAACCAAAGTGTCCCAGGTTTGATTCCCAGCCAGGGTACATGCCTGGTTTGCAGGCCATAACCCCCAGCAACCGCACATTGATGTTTCTCTCTCTCTCTCTCTCTCTCTCTCTCTCTTTCCCTCCCTTCCCTCTCTAAATAAATAAAATCTTTAAAAAAATATTTGTGAAAGGGTTACATGAAATCAAATAGTTTGATTGCAATTTTAGAATTAATATAATTTTGCCCCTTTTTATTGAATTGATTGGGGCGACACTGGTTAACAAAATTATATAATTTTCAGGCACATAATTCAGTAACACATCACCTGTACACTGTACTGTGTGTTCAGCATCCCAAATGTAGTATCTGTTGTCGCCATTGATTTCCCTATACCCTCCTCCACCACTCCCACCTTCCCTCTCCCTGACAATCACCACATTGTTGTCTGTGGCTCCAAGTGTTCTGTCATTTATTTTTGTTTTTTGCTCTGTCCCTTCACCTCTCCCACTTAGCAGCCCTCAGCCTCAACAGCTGTTAGCATGTTCTCTCTATCCATGAGTCTGTCTCTATTTTGTTTGTTCATTTTGTTCATTAGATTCCTCATATGAGTGAGATCATATGATACTTGTCTTTCTCTTACTGGCTTACTTCACTCAGCATGATTCTCTTCAGGTCCATCCATACTGTCACAAAGGGTAAGCTTTTTTTCTTTTTTACATCCCAGTAGTATTCTATTGTGTAAATGTACCTTTAGTGAGGGTGAGGAGGTGGAGAAAAGGGAACCGTGTTGCCCTGTTGTTAGGAATGTAGATTGGCACAACCACAGTGGAAAACACTGTGGAGTTACCTCAACAAATTAATAATGTAATTGATTTATGACTCAGTGTTTCTACTTCTGAGAATTTATTTGAAAAAACCCACAACACTAATTTGAAAGAATATATGCCCACTATGTTCATTGCTGAGAAGCTGACAACTGCTGGATCGTACATTGGTATTTTTGATTTTTAACAAATGGTCATTGACTGATCCAGTGACCTTCCAGGGTTTGCTTTGTACTCTTATTTTTTGGGTGACAATTTGTAGCTGAATATGTTGTTCACAGTGCAAGTTTGTATAAGAATGTCTAGTACCTTGGGAATTTAATGGAAATGGTTATTTTAAAGTAAGCACAAAGACATATATTACCATAAACGAGCATATCTTTATTGTAAAATTGGTTTTGTTAGCTCTGAATGGTTTTCACTAAGATTAGGTTATTTTTAATTCTCACTGTAAGCCTCATTATTATTTTATTTACCGATTTAACAAACAGATTATATATATATGTACACACATATTTTTGAGACATAAATTTCTGTTTTATGTACAGGTGAGGATGCAAACATTCTCAAAAACTGAAGTGTAACTATAGAAAGTAGTCAATAGTTGGAGTACTTCTCTGGACAACTCATAGGTAAGGTGGCTGTCTTGCTAAGTGAGAGAATAGTGACTAAAATTGGTGAGGGCAGTTATCATAAGCAAGTTTTGCATTTTTCCAATTTGTCACTCACCGTAATCTTGTGGGATGAGCATGTAGATTATACATGAACATACTTAGTTTGCAGTAAAGTCATATAAATGACAATTTGTACAATATCAGATTGGGCCACATACTATAAATAATTAGTAAATAATTTAAAAAGTCTGAAGACTCTAGCTATACTCAGCACAATCTTTCCATTCCTTACCTATGTGGTTGGTGCCAATTTGTATCTGTAGTTATTGGACTATTACTTTCTGAATCTATATCACTTGCTCTGTGTCATCAAGGGGCCTCCTTCAAGCATGAGCAAAAGAATCAGAAGACTTTGATTTGCACAGGTGTATGAAGACAGTAGCAGGGCCAGCTCTGCTCCTTTCTGTCTTCATCCATTAGGAATACTTAAGTGTTGGAGCTGGGATTCTGTGTTTAAATTCCAGGCCCAGCATGTTATTTGACATTTTCTCTATAAGCATGGATTGTCTTCCAGGAAAATAGGGATAATATCATATAACATGGACTGTTTTCTAGGACTATTTCTTGAACAGCAAATTTCTTTACATTAGTAAACTTGGTCATGTTGACAATACCCTTAAGTAGGTATTATTGTTTTTCATAAACAACCGTTCTTATTTTAACTGATGAATGAAGAAAGAACCCAACTCAGTATGTTCATACTTGTTATATGTTAGTGCAGAGCTAGGCACTTTTCCATAGAGCTTTCCTTTTTACAGGGAATGATTTAATTTATCTTTTTTTGTTTTGTATTTTAATGAATTTATTGGGGTGACATTGGTTAACAAAATTATATAGACATCAAGTGTCCAATTCTATAATACATCACCTGTATATTGTATTGTGTGTTCACCATCAAAAGTCGAGCCTCCTGTTTTCACTATTTACTCACCCTTTAACCTTTTCTACATACTCCCTGTGCCCACCTCTCCTTCCCTCTGGTAATCACGATACTATTGTCTGTGTCCCTGAGGTTTTTTTCTTAATCTTTTCACCTTTTCACACAGTCCCCTAACCCACCGCCCCTCTGAGAGCTGTCAGTCTGCTTTCTGTATTCATCTTAAAGGCCCAATTCAGTTCAGAGTTAAAAACAATTGGATAAGTAGCGATGATTTTCAAATGACTCTTAAACTAGGGGATATTTCTCCTTCTCTTTGTAGATAAGGTCATCTCCTGGTCAGTGATGGCATGTGAGTCACCCCATTCCCGTTCCATACTAACGGCAGGAATGACAAATAAATTACAAGTTCTTTGGCTCAGTGTGGATATGGCTTCAGAATTCTCTTCAACAATTCACTCCAGGAAAAGTGATCTCCTTTGGCAGTGGAGATAAAAACCATGTCTCTTCCCTATTGTATATGAATATCTCTCATATAAATAAGCTCTATCCACTTTAAAGTATTGAATAATTTTTCTGCTCATGACTTCTGCCTGACCTCCCACTATAGCCTTCAGCAATTTCTAATTTCCTGTTCTTATTTACAACAGAAGCATGTAACCAGCTTTTCACATGGATGCACCAACTGCTTGATGACTGTGATAAAATGGTATCATAAACTGGTCCAAGGTGAATTTTTCTTTTTCTCATAATTGCATATTTTATATGCTTACTCTAGTAGCATTTAGCATTTCCTTGGAAATCATGCAAAACCAAAGCTTTGTAACTGAGTTTGTCCTCTTGGGGCTTTCACAGAATCCAAATGTTCAGAAAATACTATTTGTTATACTTTTGTTCAGCTATATGGCAACTCTCGGGGGCAACTTATTAATTGTGGTGACCATCAGCAGCAGCCCAGCACTCCTGGATTCCCCCATGTACTTCTTCTTGGCTTTCTTGTCCTTCCTGGATGCCTGCTTCTCCACAGTCACTGCCCCAAAGATGATTGTGGACTCTCTCTCTGAGAGGAAGACCATCTCCTTTGAGGGCTGCATGACCCAACTCTTTGCTGGACATTTCTTTGGTGGTGTGGAGGTGATTGTCCTCACAGTCATGGCCTATGACCGCTATGTGGCCATCTGCAAGCCCTTGCATTACTCTTCTATCATGAACTGGAGACTCTGTGGCATTCTGATGGGGGTGGCCTGGACAGGGGGCTTCTTACATTCCATAATACAAATTCTCTTTGCTTTACAGCTGCCCTTCTGTGGCCCCAATGTCATTGATAATTTCATATGTGACTTGTACCCTTTACTAGAGCTGGCCTGCACTGACACTCATGTGTTTGGCCCTTTGGTGGTGGCCAACAGTGGGTTTATGTGCATCCTAATCTTCTCCTTGTTGCTTGTCTCCTATGGTATCATCCTGTGCTCTCTGAGAACCCACAGTACTGAAGGGCGGTTGAAGGCTCTCTCTACTTGTGGATCTCACATTATTATTGTGGTTTTGTTTTTTGTCCCCTGCATATTCACGTTTGCCCGACCTCCATCCACTTTCTCCTTTGACAAAATGGTGACAGTATTTTACACCGTCCTAACCCCCTTGCTCAATCCTTTGATTTACACTATCAGGAACAAAGAAGTGAAAAATGCCATGAAGAATGTGTGGAACAGAGTAATGGTAGTTTGTAATGAAAGGTGAGACTGATTCAATGGAATCTACACTCAGTGTGTGTTTCAAGACATGATGGAGCTGCTGAATGTAGTTCCTGCAATGAAGACTTAGAGTGGTCCAAGGTCCCTAAGTCTTCCCTGGCTTCAGTGCTCTTGAAAATGCCTCTGGTCCTCGAGGGGACAATTAACTGTAGATGGCCTTGAGGCTAGATTGACAGAAGTTTCTGTCTTTGGGGACCCCTCACTTGAAGAGATTTAGGATGAGAATAGGAAGGGCTGTTCTTTCTCCACACCTGGGTTTTCAAGACTGTTGGGAACTCTTGCCCATGACCCAGAACTGTACACTCTTTCTGGTTTTGGGGCAGTGGTATTGCACTATGTCATAGAGGCAGATGTTGAGTTCTATGATGAAATCTTGCATCAAACTGTCCTCTCTAATATTTTCTTTTGCTCCCTCCCCTCCCTGTCTTTCTGTATGCTACCCTCTGACTCTTCTTTCTTTGGGTCAGCTCACTCTCCTCTCTCCTGTACTCTCTTCACCCATTCTGTACTCTTGCCTCGTCTACACTCTTATTCATGTAGGCATCTATTTTCTGCTTTGATATTTGCTTCACCATGCAGCATACAGAACTTGATTCTGGAGTTAGACCAGTAAATTAAGGTATCAATTCATGTCTTACCTTTTGTGACAGCATGGGTGGAACTGGAGAGAATTATGCTAAGTGAAATAATCCAGGCAGTAAAAGAGAATTACCATATGGTTTTACCTCTAAGTGGAAAAACTTTCTGTATCTCATTGAAAGGACCAGGAAAATGGGTACACTTATCTTGTAATAGAATGTGCAGGTCAAACTAAATAATGTTAGTGAAAAGTGTTTGAATAGTAAGATTATACAACAAGAATAATATGTAACCTAGGATTGTGTTATTCAATTTAATATACAGTTAATAACACACAGCAATGCAGGTGAATACATGATAGAGGCATTTTTTCATCTTGGGAAAAAGGAGCGACTTGTGGTATCAAATATATTTAAACTGGTTCAAAATTTCAAGAGGTAAGAGTAAAAATTAAAGAAGGGAAAGTTACATTCTCCACTACTGTGGTGTCCCCCAAATCAGAGAGTTAGGAAAGTGCAGGAGTGTAAGGAAACATCAATGAGTTTAGTGCTAAAACCCCTGGAAGTGTTGGTCTGATCTAATGTGTACATCTTGTCAGGAGGTAAGTACCTGTTTTATGTCCTCAAATCTTCTCTTTGCTTATTGAAAATAAAACAAAGTAGAATTATATGACCTGGCTTTCATGGTTGTCCAACATCTGTCCATAATTTGATCTCTTACAATGTTTTGATTAATGACAACAGTTTTTAGGGAGATCATGTGTATGTTTACCTGAACCAATCCATGTTTCTCCCTTGTGATATTTTGCTGACTGTTGTCCCCTAACTGCTCCTGTCTTCACAGCCTAAAGCTCCCTCCATTTGTTGTTTACTTTCTTTTCTTTTTAAATATTTTATTTATTTATTTTTAGAGAGGGAAGGGAGGGAGATAGAGAGAGAGAGAGAGAAACATCAATGTGGGGTTGCTGAGGGTTACAGCCTGAAACCTAGGCATGTACCCTGTCTGGGAATAGAACCTGGGACACTTTGGTTCACAACCCGCACTCAATTCACTGAGCTATGTCAGCCAGGGCAGTGTTTACTTTGCATTAGGAACTAACATATTTAAATTAAGTAGTAATCAATTAATTATTTCTTTTATAGTTATGAGAGATGATTAGAACTGCCAACCAGACCTTGTAACTATTATAACATCTCTAGTTTATCACACTCAACTAATACTACTTTAACTGGACTGCAAGGAAACAAAGTTTCATTTAGATGTGTAACTTCATTGGAAGTACATGGGAGATTTTATTTACTAATATTTAAATATTTTACTTAGAAAAATTCAATATAAGCTTATTGGATGTTTAATTTCAGAGAACCTTGTTGGGAATTTTAACACTCAAAGCCATAACTTCACTTCTTTTGCATTTTGAACTTTCATTGACCAATCAATTCATTCTCCAGGGATATTTCTAAATGTTGAACTGGTATTCATTTGGTAGTATTACATTCAGTTGAGTAGTTAATTCTATGTACATTCTTACATAGTTAATTGTCCGATCTAAAGGCATGCTAGTATGCTTTTGATAACTTTTAATGTACTTTCCACCGCCTTGTTGTTCATTTGTATAGATTCAGGGTATGCAGCGGAAAAATCAATGCTAAATCCCTAGTGTGATGATTCTAGCAGGGGTGTCCAAACTTTTGGTGTCTCTGGGCCACACTGGCAAGAACAGTTTTCTTGGGCAACATATTAAATACACTGCGACACGTAATCACAAAAAGATCTCATAATGTTTTAGGTAAATTTATGATTTTGTGTTGGGCTGCATTCATAGCTATCCTGAGCCTCGTGCAGCCTGTGGGCCACAGGTTGGACACCCCTGTTAGACAAAGTTTTTCTCCAGAATGTCATGGCTATGTTTTGAAATTCTTTATACCTATTATGTGGATGAAATTGGCTTTTCCATAGGACTTTGATATTAGGATTATTTTATTTTTGCTTAGCTTGTGGTAAAGCAAATTAAATCAAAATGAACAAACAAACAAAAATACCCCCCAAAAACAAACAAAAAACCCCCCAGATGATAGAAATTCTTAAAATATATGGGGAAAAGGATATTTGGGGAATTAGAGAATCCCTGCTGAGTTTTTCCCTTTTTGGCACTATGTATCTACCAAAAGTGAAAAGAAAGACCCCCCACAGAAGGAAGAAATAATCATTCATGACCTATCCCTGTTTTTTTCCTCAGCACAAAAATAGGCCATAAAATTTGAAGTTACTCAAATTATTCTTAATTTGGCCTTATTTTCTTAAATTTCTTATGGCTCACAGTTTCTCTTGTAGAAAAGGAAGGTTTTTTATTTCCATTTTTCCTTTCAAAGACTTTAGGAGCTATTTGAAGCAACAAAGGTGAACATTCTTTTAACTAATCTCAAGAAAAGTGCATATGCTTAGGTTCCAAAGCTGTTTCTCTGGAGGTGTGATACATGTATTTACATTAAATAAATGCTTTATTATCAATCATAGATATTTAGGTGAGTTAGGTGACTCATCCACATACTAAGTCGGCAGACTCCATATTACTATCCTCATTTACAGAGAAGCAAACTGAAGCCAAGGGAGGTTTGATCACTTACTTGCCTCAGTTCACACAGCTAAGAGTTTGAGCTATACAACTTGAATTCAGGTCTTCCAAAAGTCAGTTTTACCATCTTTCAACAAAAATCACTTGCCTGTTTATGTCTATAGATAATATTAACAGCCTTACAGATTTACATTATCTTTCCAGAAAGTTAGTTAGTTAGTTTATTTATTTATTATTGTTTATTATTTATTTATTAATTTATGTATAGGAAAATGGAGGGAGAAAGAGAGGGAGAGAAACATCAATGTGTGGTTGCCTCTCACATGGCCCCCACTGGGGACCTGGCCCTGCAACCCAGGCACATGCCCTGACTGGGAATTGAATCAGTGACTCTTTGGTTCACAGCCCGAGTTCAATCCACTGAGCTACACCAGCCAAGGCTACCTACCACAAAGATTTTGACTCATATTTTGTAGACTTATCTCGCACATAGCCACATATTTCAGCAACAATGCCCCTCTGTGTACATGGAAAATATCAGGGCACTCTAAATTACCATATAACATTTATAAAGCAAAGCTTCTCACTATGACATTCTGCCTCATGTTACTTTTTGTGAATAAACCTTTCTTAAACTCACTGTTCATCTGGGGGTATCTCTTCCATAATTTGACCATAAAGTAATGTCAGAGGATTATATGTGTGTTCCTTGGGGGTACCTGTGTGTTCCACTTTATGCATGGTTATTAAATTCATAAGAAATAGAACATTTTTCTACAAAGTCTAGGTCTGGAAGAGATATAATGAACACTTAATGTACTAAATATGGTCAAGTCTGCAGCAGCTGGTGAGAAACAATTTGACAGAATCTGGACTAAATGACACATGTTTAGAAGATGAGAGTAAGCCAGCAGTAAGGATAAGAAGAGTACTGAGTCAATGTTCTTTCCACTCTAAGGCAAAGAGGAGGGTTTGAAGAGGGAAACTAGAGCCAGTGATTGTGTCTTATGAGTCATATTGAATACTCAGTGGATGAGTGAGGAGACTGATGAGGCACAAGTTACAAATGGTCAACAGCAAAGTTGGAGGGTGCAAGAACTGGAGGAGGAAATGTCAGGTGTTCTGACATTCTTAGTGGATGGAGTTTGCTGCTGTGGGGATAGTTGTAAAGAATGTTAAGATGTCCCTTTGCACTCAGCATCAAGATTTTCTCATGAGGATCAACTGTCATTTGATTATTTTTGATACTTAACACAGCATGTAAGGAAGCAAGATTGTTTACTCCTAAAAATTAGTAAGATAAATGTTGTTTGGATGTATTGGATAAGGGTACTTTAGTTTAATTTGGACTTTTAATTCAGTGAAAATGTTAAGTGAAGGGAGTGAGCTACTATTGTTCAAGGCCAACTATGAAGCAGTTTGTTCTTTATATGTTTTAAGTCCCTGAATGTAGAAACAAGTGTTGTTGGATTTTTACTCCATTTTTTACAGAATAAAGTGAGACTCAATCCAGCTTAGCAATAAAGGAAAGTCTTTTAGACTCTTCTTCCTCCAGTCTTCCCACTTCACAATTCACCTCACCAGCATGGTGTGAAAATATTCAAACACAGAACCGATCGCTAGTCACATTTTGAAGATGTCCTTAAAGCTTTCTCCTCTTATTTGGGGGCCAAGTTCTTCTTTTAACTGTTTTAGCTCCCCTGATTTCCAGTTTCCAAAATCTGCCAGTAACTCAGAGGCAATTCTAAAGGTTCATGATCTCTCGGAGAAACCTCTTTAAATTCCAATTGGAAATCAAGAAACCAATTTTGCTTCTTTATTGATTGTTTTCCCTGAGACCATGTTGAAGATGGTGCTTGCGGCGGCAGGGAACATTCTCTAGTTTGTCTTCCAGAGATGTTCTTCCTCTCTCTCAGATGTAAAAGTAAGACTTGGAAAAGACCTTTGCATTTTTCTTCCAGCCACTGAGTGGACTTTTATTTATAGAGAATAGAGATGGCCATCACCAGCACTTTCAAGGAACTCACCCATGGTGAGATCTATAATTCACAGTTTTCCCTTTTCAGAGAAAATGTGAAGTTGTGATGCTGTTTTAAAAGTAGGTTGTCATGGTCCAGGTATGAGGTCTAACGCAACATGTGAGTCTATCATTTAACTGTGCACACTTGGACTGGTTACATAACCTTTCTGGCTCTCAGAATCTTTATTTTTGATGGGTGTTATATCACCAAGTTCAGAGGGCTAAGAAACCAATAATACATGTGGAGTCATTAGGAGAGTGCTTACTACATAATACTGTCCTGTTGGGAACCGCCCTGACTGGTATCAGAAGCTGAAACCCCCACCTAGGCTAAGGGAATGCCCTTGGCACCATAAGCCAGCAAGGAGACAAAAGCTTATCTCCCTGGCAGGAATGCTGCTTCTGCTGCTGAACCCCAAAAAGCTTGGTCGGTTAGCCAAAGACAGGTAAGATTCCCCACAGGGGAACAACCTAAGGCAGGCATGATCACTTTGGGAGGCCCCCCAAAAGAAGGACTTGGGGGGCTGTAGCAAAACAGGGTGACGGACCCTCGCTCCTCGGCTTTGACATAGCCTGAGTTCTCATCGTCTGGGAGAAAATCTCCTTATTGCCTTAGTTCCCAACTAAGCCTGAAACAATGACAGGGTGGTGCAGCTCTGTGCGGATTCCCTGGTAATCAGGCCTAAGAAAGAACATGTAAATTACTGTGAAACCTTCTTTGTTTAAAATGCTCTCAGTTGAATGCGAGGGGTCCAAGGAGGAAGTTCGTTCCTCAAAGTCTTACAGCTGTTTGACCCCCACTCAATAGACCAGCAGAATTCCTTGTTTTCTATAGTTCCTTACTTCCCCCTGATAAGTACTGTATTTTACCTGAATTATTATGCAAAATGAGCCCAATAAAAGCATGTATGGATGGTAAATCGGGGCCCTCCCCACTAGGGGGGGTGGCCATTCTGTCCCTACTTCCCCACAGGACCTGGTTGTCTCTGTGTATGTTTGTTTCTCGCGTGTTTTTCGTCGAGCCATCCGCAGCGTTCCGTGGTCACTGCTGGCCGGTGACCCACGCGCAACACTGTCCATGCTCAATAAATAGCCTCTGTCAGAATGCAAACTGTTTTTGGAAG
Organism: Phyllostomus discolor; assembly: GCF_004126475.2. Taxonomy (NCBI): domain Eukaryota; kingdom Metazoa; phylum Chordata; class Mammalia; order Chiroptera; family Phyllostomidae; genus Phyllostomus; species Phyllostomus discolor. The sequence continues at coordinate 157,536,771 of NC_040908.2, forward strand.
CTTAGGAGGTTCTATTAATTAAAGTCTAATGAAATCAGACCTGTCTTCAGTTTTTCACATTTAGGTTAAATCCAAATACCTTAAAAATGCAACTAGTGCATATTTCTGCCTCAACTTTCTAACAGCATTTAATTTATTCTTTCCAGTTGTATTCTCAATTATCTTTCATATGAGGATGAATGTCCTAATGTAGTTTTAAATATTCCCATCCTAGTGTTTTCGATTAAAAGGTGGAATTTTCAGAGGCTGTATAAAGAATAGCCTTGTAGGAGCATGATAATTCAACTGCTGTTTACCTTTCACAATTACTGATATAATATTGCACTAGTATTCCCAGTACTAAATCCCCAGCAAAGGCACACAGCCATTCATTAAGCGTAGGAAAGAGTGTCTCACTTAAGTCACAGAGCAGAATCTCCGAATTTTAATCATGTTCACTGAATTTTCCCTAGAGCATTTGATATCATAAATAGCCTTAGATTTCTGCACCAGAACTGTTCAGGAATAGTTACATGGCTGAACTTAAAATGCTTTAGTGCTAGGGGTTGTGGCTTTGCCCCTTTCTTAAAGTGAACTGAATTGCTAGGGCAATAGAAGAAAAGAAGGTTCAGGCATCAGTCAGGAAGGACATAGGTGGACACAGAGAAGGGTTATTATTTTTTCAAATTCCAGAATCAGTAAGGGTGTACAAGTTGAGACATTCAGGGACATCAGGAGATTATGGAGAGGAGGAAAAGGGCTCTGGAATCTGAAGAGAGCATTTCCCAGATGGTCAAAAAGGAACATGATTAGGTAGATTGAGAATAAAACTTTTATTGCTAAAGTAAAGAATACACTGGATTTAAGGAACTTAACTAGGAGACAAGTTTGAATGTGGTTTTAGTCTATTCTTTTAATTTTTAATAATTATATTTCCTTAGAAAATTACATGCAAATATAACTGATATGCACATATAGGTACATATAAATGCATCTAAAATTCACTACTTGAAATATAATTACAAAGTACTACTTATGACAACCTTACTACTAATTTTTCATATATTTGCAATTATTATATGTACTTTGAAATTGACAGAGGTATTTCTATTGTTTTTGGAACAACAGATGCTAGCATCAGTTTGCTGCCAGAATGGATGAGAATGAGATAGTGGGCAATGGGGAGAGAGAGGAGGCCTAATATCCAAGGCCATAGCCCCATGAGGTGGCCTAAAGCCCACAGTCCATGGCTGGGAGGGGCTGTGCACAATCTGGTCCTGCTCCGGTATATTAAAGTACATGGCTATGAAGAAAGGAAAGACCTTGGAGTCTTTTAGGAAAAATACGAACAGAATCAGCTGCTTCTTATAGGACTGTATGAACTACAAATTGATTTCAAAGTGAGTATAGAGATTGGGAAGGGTTGGGACAATGATATGGCTATTTATGGAAGGTTTACGTTAGTTTACGATTTTCAGTGTAAGATTCTATGTATGTTAGCATGTTAGTTCCAGTTATGCAAATTAACCATAATGGAGATAATAAAATTATAGTAAAAACCCCATCTCCTTTGTTTTTAACTTTTTAGATAGAGGATGATATGGTGTTGTGGGTTTTGAACTTGAGTCTTTTTGGTTTTCGAGACAACACTCAACCCACTGAGCTACACCAGTCAGGGCTAAACCTGACCCTTAATGTTAACTCTACGTGCCAAAAGTAAGTCTACCATATGTTCTCTTCTAAATTTTAAAATTATATTAAAATGTCTGTGCAAAGCAGAATTATTACAATGTTTTATTTTCTCTTTTAATGTATTGTAAACAGGCCTCACCATGTACATCCTTGTATTATTTAGTATTCACTGCATCTTAATGTGTAGTACTGCTTTGCAGAAACATCTTCCCATTATTGAACATTTTATATATTTCTAAAGTTTTACTGTTATGAAAAACATGCATCATCTTCAATTATAGAACTTACAGTACCTCATTTCACATTTAGAAATTTTTTAGGATTGGGTTCTAAAAAAGAAATAGAAACAGGTATACAATCCTGGAAGTATTTATTAAAATATTTGTGAAAGACCCCTGGCTAGCGTAGCTCAGTGGATTGAGCGCGGGCTGGGAACCAAAGTGTCCCAGGTTCAATTCCCAGCCAGGGTACATGCCTGGGTTGCAGGCCATAACCCCCAGCAACCGCACATTGATGTTTCTCTCTCTCTCTCTTTCTCTCTCTCTCTCTCTCTCCCTCCCTTCCCTCTCTAAATAAATAAAATCTTTAAAAAAATATTTGTGAAAGGGTTACATGAAATCAAATAGTTTGATTGCAATTTTAGAATTAATATAATTTTGCCCCTTTTTATTGAATTGATTGGGGCGACACTGGTTAACAAAATTATATAATTTTCAGGCACATAATTCAGTAACACATCACCTGTACACTGTACTGTGTGTTCAGCATCCCAAATGTAGTATCTGTTGTCGCCATTGATTTCCCTATACCCTCCTCCACCACTCCCACCTTCCCTCTCCCTGACAATCACCACATTGTTGTCTGTGGCTCCAAGTGTTCTGTCATTTATTTTTGTTTTTTGCTCTGTCCCTTCACCTCTCCCACTTAGCAGCCCTCAGCCTCAACAGCTGTTAGCATGTTCTCTCTATCCATGAGTCTGTCTCTATTTTGTTTGTTCATTTTGTTCATTAGATTCCTCATATGAGTGAGATCATATGATACTTGTCTTTCTCTTACTGGCTTACTTCACTCAGCATGATTCTCTTCAGGTCCATCCATACTGTCACAAAGGGTAAGCTTTTTTTCTTTTTTACATCCCAGTAGTATTCTATTGTGTAAATGTACCTTTAGTGAGGGTGAGGAGGTGGAGAAAAGGGAACCGTGTTGCCCTGTTGTTAGGAATGTAGATTGGCACAACCACAGTGGAAAACACTGTGGAGTTACCTCAACAAATTAATAATGTAATTGATTTATGACTCAGTGTTTCTACTTCTGAGAATTTATTTGAAAAACCCCACAACACTAATTTGAAAGAATATATGCCCACTATGTTCATTGCTGAGAAGCTGACAACTGCTGGATCGTACATTGGTATTTTTGATTTTTAACAAATGGTCATTGACTGATCCAGTGACCTTCCAGGGTTTGCTTTGTACTCTTATTTTTTGGGTGACAATTTGTAGCTGAATATGTTGTTCACAGTGCAAGTTTGTATAAGAATGTCTAGTACCTTGGGAATTTAATGGAAATGGTTATTTTAAAGTAAGCACAAAGACATATATTACCATAAACGAGCATATCTTTATTGTAAAATTGGTTTTGTTAGCTCTGAATGGTTTTCACTAAGATTAGGTTATTTTTAATTCTCACTGTAAGCCTCATTATTATTTTATTTACCGATTTAACAAACAGATTATATATATATATATGTACACACATATTTTTGAGACATAAATTTCTGTTTTATGTACAGGTGAGGATGCAAACATTCTCAAAAACTGAAGTGTAACTATAGAAAGTAGTCAATAGTTGGAGTACTTCTCTGGACAACTCATAGGTAAGGTGGCTGTCTTGCTAAGTGAGAGAATAGTGACTAAAATTGGTGAGGGCAGTTATCATAAGCAAGTTTTGCATTTTTCCAATTTGTCACTCACCGTAATCTTGTGGGATGAGCATGTAGATTATACATGAACATACTTAGTTTGCAGTAAAGTCATATAAATGACAATTTGTACAATATCAGATTGGGCCACATACTATAAATAATTAGTAAATAATTTAAAAAGTCTGAAGACTCTAGCTATACTCAGCACAATCTTTCCATTCCTTACCTATGTGGTTGGTGCCAATTTGTATCTGTAGTTATTGGACTATTACTTTCTGAATCTATATCACTTGCTCTGTGTCATCAAGGGGCCTCCTTCAAGCATGAGCAAAAGAATCAGAAGACTTTGATTTGCACAGGTGTATGAAGACAGTAGCAGGGCCAGCTCTGCTCCTTTCTGTCTTCATCCATTAGGAATACTTAAGTGTTGGAGCTGGGATTCTGTGTTTAAATTCCAGGCCCAGCATGTTATTTGACATTTTCTCTATAAGCATGGATTGTCTTCCAGGAAAATAGGGATAATATCATATAACATGGACTGTTTTCTAGGACTATTTCTTGAACAGCAAATTTCTTTACATTAGTTAACTTGGTCATGTTGACAATACCCTTAAGTAGGTATTATTGTTTTTCATAAACAACCGTTCTTATTTTAACTGATGAATGAAGAAAGAACCCAACTCAGTATGTGCATACTTGTTATATGTTAGTGCAGAGCTAGGCACTTTTCCATAGAGCTTTCCTTTTTACAGGGAATGATTTAATTTATCTTTTTTTGTTTTGTATTTTAATGAATTTATTGGGGTGACATTGGTTAACAAAATTATATAGACATCAAGTGTCCAATTCTATAATACATCACCTGTATATTGTATTGTGTGTTCACCATCAAAAGTCGAGCCTCCTGTTTTCACTATTTATTCACCCTTTAACCTTTTCTACATACTCCCTGTGCCCACCTCTCCTTCCCTCTGGTAATCACGATACTATTGTCTGTGTCCCTGAGTTGTTTTTCTTAATCTTTTCACCTTTTCACACAGTCCCCTAACCCAGTGCCCCTCTGAGAGCTGTCAGTCTGCTTTCTGTATTCATCTTAAAGGCCCAATTCAGTTCAGAGTTAAAAACAATTGGATAAGTAGCGATGATTTTCAAATGACTCTTAAACCTGGGGTCATTTCTCCTTCTCTTTGTAGATAAGGTCATCTCCTGGTCAGTGATGGCATGTGAGTCACTCCATTCCCATTCCATACTAACAGCAGGAATGACAAATAAATTACAAGTTCTTTGGCTCAGTGTGGATATGGCTTCAGAATTCTCTTCAACAATTCACTCCAGGAAAAGTGATCTCCTTTGGCAGTGGAGATAAAAACCATGTCTCTTCCCTATTGTATATGAATATCTCACATATAAATAAGCTCTATCCACTTTAAAGTATTGAATAATTGTTCTGCTCATGACTTCTGCCTGACCTCCCACTATAGCCTTCAGCAATTTCTAATTTCCTGTTCTTATTTACAACAGAAGCATGTAACCAGCTTTTCACATGGATGCACCAACTGCTTGATGACTGTGATAAAATGGTATCATAAACTGGTCCAAGGTGAATTTTTCTTTTTCTCATAATTGCATATTTTATATGCTTACTCTAGTAGCATTTAGCATTTCCTTGGAAATCATGCAAAACCAAAGCTTTGTAACTGAGTTTGTCCTCTTGGGGCTTTCACAGAATCCAAATATTCAGAAAACAGTATTTGTTATACTTTTGTTCAGCTATATGGCAACTCTCGGGGGCAACTTATTAATTGTGGTGACCATCAGCAGCAGCCCAGCACTCCTGGATTCCCCCATGTACTTCTTCTTGGCTTTCTTGTCCTTCCTGGATGCCTGCTTCTCCACAGTCACTGCCCCAAAGATGATTGTGGACTCTCTCTCTGAGAGGAAGACCATCTCCTTTGAGGGCTGCATGACCCAACTCTTTGCTGGACATTTCTTTGCTGGAGTGGAGGTGATTGTCCTCACAGTCATGGCCTATGACTGCTATGTGGCCATCTGCAAGCCCTTGCATTACTCTTCTATCATGAACAGGAGACTCTGTGGCATTCTGATGGGGGTGGCCTGGACAGGGGGCTTCTTGCATTCCATAATACAAATTCTCTTTGCTTTACAGCTGCCCTTCTGTGGCCCCAATGTCATCGATCATTTCATATGTGACTTGTACCTGCTACTGGAGCTGGCCTGCACTGACACTCATGTGTTTGGCCTTTTGGTGGTGGCCAACAGTGGGTTTATGTGCATCCTAATCTTCTCCTTGTTGCTTGTCTCCTATGGTATCATCCTGTGCTCTCTGAGAACCCACAGTACTGAAGGGCGGTTGAAGGCTCTCTCTACTTGTGGATCTCACATTATTATTGTGGTTTTGTTTTTTGTTCCCTGCATATTCACGTATGCCCGACCTCCATCCACTTTCTCCTTTGACAAAATGGTGACAGTATTTTACACCGTCCTAACCCCCTTGCTCAATCCTTTGATTTACACTATCAGGAACAAAGAAGTGAAAAATGCCATGAAGAATGTGTGGAACAGAGTAATGGTAGTTTCTACTGAAAGGTGAGACTGATTCAATGGAATCTACACTCAGTGTGTGTTTCAAGACATGATGGAGCTGCTGAATGTAGTTCCTGCAATGAAGACTTAGAGTGGTCCAAGGTCCCTAAGTCTTCCCTGGCTTCAGTGCTCTTGAAAATGTCTCTGGTCCTCGAGGGGACAATTAACTGTAGATGGCCTTGAGGCTAGATTGACAGAAGTTTCTGTCTTTGGGGACCCCTCACTTGAAGAGATTTAGGATGAGAATAGGAAGGGCTGTTCTTTCTCCACACCTGGGTTTTCAAGACTGTTGGGAACTCTTGCCCATGACCCAGAACTGTACACTCTTTCTGGTTTTGGGGCAGTGGTATTGCACTATGTCATAGAGGCAGATGTTGAGTTCTATGATGAAATCTTGCATCAAACTGTCCTCTCTAATATTTTCTTTTGCTCCCTCCCCTCCCTGTCTTTCTGTATGCTACCCTCTGACTCTTCTTTCTTTGGGTCAGCTCACTCTCCTCTCTCCTGTACTCTCTTCACCCATTCTGTACTCTTGCCTCGTCTACACTCTTATTCATGTAGGCATCTATTTTCTGCTTTGATATTTGCTTCACCATGCAGCATACAGAACTTGATTCTGGAGTTAGACCAGTAAATTAAGGTATCAATTCATGTCTTACCTTTTGTGACAGCATGGGTGGAACTGGAGAGAATTATGCTAAGTGAAATAATCCAGGCAGTAAAAGAGAATTACCATATGGTTTTACCTCTAAGTGGAAAAACTTTCTGTATCTCATTGAAAGGACCAGGAAAATGGGTACACTTATCTTGTAATAGAATGTGCAGGTCAAACTAAATAATGTTAGTGAAAAGTGTTTGAATAGTAAGATTATACAACAAGAATAATATGTAACCTAGGATTGTGTTATTCAATTTAATATACACTTAATAACACACAGCAATGCAGGTGAATACATGATAGAGGCATTTTTTCATCTTGGAAAAAAGGAGAGACTTGTGGTATCAAATATATTTAAACTGGTTCAAAATTTCAAGAGGTAAGAGTAAAAATTAAAGAAGGGAAAGTTACATTCTCCACTACTGTGGTGTCCCCCAAATCAGAGAGTTAGGAAAGTGCAGGAGTGTAAGGAAACATCAATGAGTTTAGTGCTAAAACCCCTGGAAGTGTTGGTCTGATCTAATGTGTACATCTTGTCAGGAGGTAAGTACCTGTTTTATGTCCTCAAATCTTCTCTTTGCTTATTGAAAATAAAACAAAGTAGAATTATATGACCTGGCTTTCATGGTTGTCCAACATCTGTCCATAATTTGATCTATTACAATGTTTTGATTAATGACAACAGTTTTTAGGGAGATCATGTGTATGTTTACCTGGACCAAAGCATGTTTCTCCCTTGTGATATTTTGCTGACTGTTGTCCCCTAACTGCTCCTGTCTTCACAGCCTAAAGCTCCCTCCATTTGGTGTTTACTTTCTTTTCTTTTTAAATATTTTATTTATTTATTTTTAGAGAGGGAAGGGAGGGAGATAGAGAGAGAGAGAGAGAGAAACATCAATGTGGGGTTGCTGAGGGTTATGGCCTGAAACCTAGGCATGTACCCTGTCTGGGAATAGAACCTGGGACACTTTGGTTCACAACCGGCACTCAATTCACTGAGCTATGTCAGCCAGGGCAGTGTTTACTTTGCATTAGGAACTAACATATTTAAATTAAGTAGTAATCAATTAATTATTTCTTTTATAGTTATCAGAGATGATTACAACTGCCAACCAGACCTTGTAACTATTATAACATCTCTAGTTTATCACACTCAACTAATACTACTTTAACTGGACTGCAAGGAAACAAAGTTTCATTTAGATGTGTAACTTCATTGGAAGTACATGGGAGATTTTATTTACTAATATTTAAATATTTTACTTAGAAAGATTCAATATAAGCTTATTGGATGTTTAATTTCAGAACCTTGTTGGGAATTTTAACACTCAAAGCCATAACTTCACTTCTTTTGCATTTTGAACTTTCATTGACCAATCAATTCATTCTCCAGGGATATTTCTAAATGTTGAACTGGTATTCATTTGGTAGTATTACATTCAGTTGAGTAGTTAATTCTATGTACATTCTTACATAGTTAATTGTCCGATCTAAAGGCATGCTAGTATGCTTTTGATAACTTTTAATGTACTTTCCACCGCCTTGTTGTTCATTTGTATAGATTCAGGGTATGCAGCGGAAAAATCAATGCTAAATCCCTAGTGTGATGCTTCTAGCAGGGTGTCCAAACTTTTGGTGTCTCTGGGCCACACTGGCAAGAAGAGTTTTCTTGGGCAACATATTAAATACATTGCGACACATAATCACAAAAAGATCTCATAATGTTTTAGGTAAATTTATGATTTTGTGTTGGGCTGCATTCATAGCTATCCTGAGCCTCGTGCAGCCTGTGGGCCACAGGTTGGACACCCCTGTTAGACAAAGTTTTTCTCCAGAATGTCATGGCTATGTTTTGAAATTCTTTATACCTATTATGTGGATGAAATTGGCTTTTCCATAGGACTTTGATATTAGGATTATTTTATTTTTGCTTAGCTTGTGGTAAAGCAAAATAAATCAAAACAAACAAACAAACAAAAATACCCCCCCCCAAAACAAACAAAAAAACCACTAGATGATAGAAATTCTTAAAATATATGGGGAAAAGGATATTTGGGGAATTAGAGAATCCCTGCTGAGTTTTTCCCTTTTTGGCACTATGTATCTACCAAAAGTGAAAAGAAAGACCCCCCACAGAAGGAAGAAATAATCATTCATGACCTATCCCTGTTTTTTTTCTCAGCACAAAAATAGGCCATAAAATTTGAAGTTACTCAAATTATTCTTAATTTGGCCTTATTTTCTTAAATTTCTTATGGCTCACAGTTTCTCTTGTAGAAAAGGAAGGTTTTTTATTTCCATTTTTCCTTTCAAAGACTTTAGGAGCTATTTGAAGCAACAAAGGTGAACATTCTTTTAACTAATCTCAAGAAAAGTGCATATGCTTAGGTTCCAAAGCTGTTTCTCTGGAGGTGCGATACATGTATTTACATTAAATAAATGCTTTATTATCAATCATAGATATTTAGGTGAGTTAGGTGACTCATCCACATACTAAGCCGGCAGACTCCATATTACTATCCTCATTTACAGAGAAGCAAACTGAAGCCAAGGGAGGTTTGATCACTTACTTGCCTCAGTTCACACAGCTAAGAGTTTGAGCTACACAACTTGAATTCAGGTCTTCCAAACGTCAGTCTTACCATCTTTCAACAAAAAGCACTTGCCTGTTTATGTCTATAGATAATATTAACAGCCTTACAGATTTACATTATCTTTCCAGAAAGTTAGTTAGTTAGTTTATTTATTTATTATTGTTTATTATTTATTTATTAATTTATGTATAGGAAAATGGAGGGAGAAAGAGAGGGAGAGAAACATCAATGTGTGGTTGCCTCTCACATGGCCCCCACTGGGGACCTGGCCCTGCAACCCAGGCACATGCCCTGACTGGGAATTGAATCAGTGACTCTTTGGTTCACAGCCCGAGTTCAATCCACTGAGCTACACCAGCCAAGGCTACCTACCACAAAGATTTTGACTCATATTTTGTAGACTTATCTCGCACATAGCCACATATTTCAGCAACAATGCCCCTCTGTGTACATGGAAAATATCAGGGCACTCTAAATTACCATATAACATTTATAAAGCAAAGCTTCTCACTATGACATTCTGCCTCATGTTACTTTTTTGTGAATAAACCTTTCTTAAACTCACTGTTCATCTGGGGGTATCTCTTCCATAATTTGACCATAAAGTAATGTCAGAGGATTATATGTGTGTTCTTTGGGGGTACCTGTGTGTTCCACTTTATGCATGGTTATTAAATTCGTAAGAAATAGAACATTTTTCTACAAAGTCTAGGTCTGGAAGAGATATAATGAACACTTAATGTACTAAATATGGTCAAGTCTGCAGCAGCTGGTGAGAAACAATTTGACAGAATCTGGACTAAATGACACATGTTTAGAAGATGAGAGTAAGCCAGCAGTAAGGATAAGAAGAGTACTGAGTCAATGTTCTTTCCACTCTAAGGCAAAGAGGAGGGTTTGAAGAGGGAAACTAGAGCCAGTGATTGTGTCTTATGAGTCATATTGAATACTCAGTGGATGAGTGAGGAGACTGATGAGGCACAAGTTACAAATGGTCAACAGCAAAGTTGGAGGGTGCAAGAACTGGAGGAGGAAATATCAGGTGTTCTGACATTCTTAGTGGATGGAGTTTGCTGCTGTGGGGATAGTTTTAAAGAATGTTAAGATGTCCCTTTGCACTCACCATCAAGATTTTCTCATGAGGATCAAATGTCATTTGATTATTTTTGATACTTAACACAGCATGTAAGGAAGCAAGATTGTTTACTCCTAAAAATTAGTAAGATAAATGTCGTTTGGATGTATTGGATAAGGGTACTTTAGTTTAATTTGGACTTTTAATTCAGTGAAAATGTTAAGTGAAGGGAGTGAGCTACTATTGTTCAAGGCCAACTATGAAGCAGTTTGTTCTTTATATGTTTTCAGTCCCTGAATGTAGAAACAAGTGTTGTTGGATTTTTACTCCATTTTTTACAGAATAAAGTGAGACTCAATCCAGCTTAGCAATAAAGGAAAGTCTTTTAGACTCTTCTTCCTCCAGTCTTCCCACTTCACAATTCACCTCACTAGCATGGTGTGAAAATATTCAAACACAGAACCGATCACTAGTCACATTTTGAAGATGTCCTTAAAGCTTTCTCCTCTTATTTGGGGGCCAAGTTCTTCTTTTAACTGTTTTAGCTTCCCTGATTTCCAATTTCCAAATCTGCCAGTAACTCAGAGGCAATTCTAAAGGTTCATGATCTCTCGGAGAAACCTCTTTAAATTCCAATTGGAAATCAAGAAACCAACTTTGCTTCTTTATTGATTGTTTTCCCTGAGACCATGTTGAAGATGGTGCTTGCGGCGGCAGGGAACATTCTCTAGTTTGTCTTCCAGAGATGTTCTTCCTCTCTCTCAGATGTAAAAGTAAGACTTGGAAAAGACCTTTGCATTTTTCTTCCAGCCACTGAGTGGACTTTTATTTATAGAGAATAGAGATGGCCATCACCAGCACTTTCAAGGAACTCACCCATGGTGAGATCTATAATTCACAGTTTTCCCTTTTCAGAGAAAATGTGAAGTTGTGATGCTGTACTTAAAAGTAGGTTGTCATGGTCCAGGTATGAGGTCTAACACAACATGTGAGTCTATCATTTAACTGTGCACACTTGGACTGGTTACATAACCTTTCTGGCTCTCAGAATCTTTATTTTTGATGGGTGTTATATTACCAAGTTCAGAGGGCTAAGAAACCAATAATACATGTGGAGTCATTAGGAGAGTGCTTACCATATAATACTGTCCTGTTGGGAACTGCCCTGACTGGTATCAGAAGCTGAAACCCCCACCTAGGCTAAGGGAACGCCCTTGGAACCATAAGCCAGCAAGGAGACAAGGGCTTGTCTCCCTGGCAGGAATGCTGCTTCTGCTGCTGAACCCCAAAAAGCTTGGTCGGTTAGCCAAAGATGGGTAAGATTCCCCACAGGGGAACAACCTAAGGCAGGCACGATCACTTTGGGAGGCCCCCCAAAAGAAGGACTTGGGGGGCTGTAGCAAAACAGGGTGACGGACCCTTGCTCCTTGGCTTTGACATAGCCTGAGTTCTCATTGTCTGGGAGAAAATCTCCTTATTGCCTTTGTTCCCAACTAAGCCTGAAACAATGACAGGGTGGTGCAGCTCTGTGCTGACAGGGCGGATTCCCTGGGTAATCAGGCCTAAGAAAGAACATGTAAATTACTGTGAAACCTTCTTTGTTTAAAATGCTCTCAGTTGAATGAGAGGGGTCCAAGGAGGAAGTTCGTTCCTCAAAGTCTTACAGCTGTTTGACCCCCACTCAATAGACCAGCAGAATTCCTTGTTTTCTATAGTTCCTTACTTCCCCCTGATAAGTACTGTATTTTACCTGAATTATTATGCAAAATGAGCCCAATAAAAGCATGTATGGATGGTAAATCGGGGCCCTCCCCACTAGGGGGGGTGGCCATTCTGTCCCTACTTCCCCACAGGACCTGGTTGTCTCTGTGTATGTTTGTTTCTCGCGTGTTTTTCGTCGAGCCATCCGCAGCGTTCCGTGGTCACTGCTGGCCGGTGACCCACGCACAACACTGTCCATGCTCAATAAATAGCCTCTGTCAGAATGCAAACTGTTTTTGGAAGCTTAGGAGGTTCTATTAATTAAAGTCTAATGAAATCAGACCTGTCTTCAGTTTTTCACATTTAGGTTAAATCCAAATACCTTAAAAATGCAACTGGTGCATATTTCTGCCTCAACTTTCTAACAGCATTTAATTTATTCTTTCCAGTTGTATTCTCAATTATCTTTCATATGAGGATGAATGTCCTAATGTAGTTTTAAATATTCCCATCCTGGTGTTTTCGATTAAAAGGTGGAATTTTCAGAGGCTGTATAAAGAATAGCCTTGTAGGAGCATGATAATTCAACTGCTGTTTACCTTTCACAATTACTGATATAATATTGCACTAATATTCCCAGTACTAAATCCCCAGCAAAGGCACAGAGCCATTCACTAAGGGTAGGAAAGAGTGTCTCATTCAAGTCACAGAACAGAATCTGCTAATTTTAATCATGTTCACTTAATTTTCCCTAGTGCATTTGATATCATAAATAGTCTTAGATTTCTGCACTGGAGCTGTTCAGGAATAGTTACATGGCTGAACTTAAAATCCTTTAGTGCTAGGGGTTGTGGCTTTGCCCCTTTCTTAAAGTGAACTGAATTGCTAGGGCAATAGAAGAAAAGAAGGTTCAGGCATCAGTCAGGAAGGACATAGGTGGACACAGAGAAGGGTTATTATTTTTTCAAATTCCAGAATCAGTAAGGGTGTACAAGTTGAGACATTCAGGGACATCAGCAGATTATGGAGAGGAGGAAAAGGGCTCTGGAATCTGAAGAGAGCATTTCCCAGATGGTCAAAAAGGAACATGATTAGGTAGATAGAGAATAAACTTTTATTGCTAAAGTAAAGAATACACTGGATTTAAGGAACTTAACTAGGAGAGAAGTTTGAATGTGGTTTTAGTCTATTCTTTTAATTTTTAATAATTATATTTCCTCAGAAAAATACATGGAAATGTGACTGATATGAACATACAGGTACGTATAAATGCATCTAAAATTCACTGCTTGAAATATAATTACAAAGTACTACTTATGACAACCTTACTACTAATTTTTCATATATTTTCAATTATTATATGTAGTTTGCAGTTGAAATAGGAATTTTTATTGTTTTTGGACAAATGGATGCTAGCATCAGTTTGCTGCCAGAATGAGTGAGAAAGAAATAGTGGGCACTGGGGATAGAGGGGAGGCCAAATATCCAAGGCCACAGCCCCATGAGGTGGACTAAAGCCCACAGTCCATGGCTGGGAGGGGCTGTGCACAATCTGGTGCTGCTCCAGTATATTAAAATATATGGCTGAAGAAAGGAAAGACCTTGGAAATTTCTAGGAAAAATATGAACAGAATCAGCTGCTTCCTATAGGACTGTATGGACTACAGATTGATTTCAAAGTGAGTATAGAGATTGGGAAGGGCTGGGCCAATGATATGGCTATTTATGGAAGATTTATATTAGTTTATGATTTTTAGTGTAAGATTCTATGTATGTTAGCATGTTAGTTCCACTGACACAAATTAACTATACTGGAGGTAATAAAATTATAGTAAAAACCCATCTCCTTTGTTTTTAACTGTTTAGAGAGAGGATAATATGTTGTTGTGGGTTTTAAACTTGAGTCTTTGGTTTTCGGGTCAACACTCAACCCACTGAGCTACACCAGTCAGGGCTTAAGCTTGACCCTTAATGTTAACTTATATACCAAAAGTAAGTCTACCATATGTTCTCTTCTAAATTTTAAAATTATATTAAAATGTCTGTGCAAAGAAGCAGAATTATTACAATGTTTTATTTTTTCATTTAACATATTGTAAACAGGCTTCACCATGAATGTCCTTGTATTATTTAGTATTCATAGCGTCTTAACTGTAGTACTGCTTTGCAGAAACATCTTCCCATCATTAACATTTTATATATTTCTGAAGTTTTACTGTTATGAAAAATGTGCATTGTCTTCAATTACAGAACTTACACTACCTCATTTCACCTTCAGAAAAATTTTTTAGGATTGGGTTCTAAAAAAGGAATAGAAACAGGTATACAATCCTGGAAGTATTTGTTAAAACATTTCTGAAAAGATTACATGAAATCAAGTAGTTTGATTGCAATTTTAGAATTAATATAATTTTCTCCCTTTTTATTGAATTGATTGGGTAACCCCGGTTAACAAAATGATACAATTTTCAGGCTTACAATTCAACAACACATCATCTGTACATTCTACTGTGTGTTCAGCACCCCAAGGGTAGTATCTGTCTGTCACTATTGATTCCAACTTTACCCACCTCCACCACTCCCGCCTTCCCTCTCCCTGACATCACCACATTGTTGTCTGTGGCTCCAAGTGTTCTGTCATTTCTTCTTCTTTCTTACTCTGTCCCCTCACCTCTCCCACTTAGCAGCCCTCAGCCTCAACAACCATCAGCTTCTTCTCTCTATCTATGAGTCTGTCTCTATTTTGTTTGTTCGTTCATTTTGTTCATTAGATTCCTCATATGAGTGAGATCATATGGTATTTGTCTTTCCCTTACTTGCTTACTTCACTCAGTATGATTCTCTTCAGGTCCATCCATAGTGTTGCAGAGGGTAAGCTTTTCTTCTTTTTTACATCCCAGTAGCATTCTATTGTGTAAATGTACCTTTAGTCAGGGTGAGGATGTGGAAAAAGGGAACAGTGGTGCAATGATGGTGGGAACACAGATTGGCGAAACCACTATGGAAAACATTATGGAGTTACCTGAAAAAATTAATGTAATGTAATGTAATGTAATTGTTTTATGACCCAGTGATTCTATTTCTTCAAATTTATCTGAAAAAACCCACAACAGTGATTTGAAAGAATATATGCCCGCTATGTTCATTGCTGACAAGCTGATAACTGCTGGATCATACATTTGTATCCTTTACTTTTAACAAATGGTCCTTGACTGATCCAGGCAAGGACCTTCTAGGAAAACCTTCCAGGGTTTGCTTTGTACTCTTGTTTTTTGGGTGACAATTTGTAACTGAATATGGTGTTCATAGTGCAGCTTTTTTAAAGAATGTCTAGTACCTTGGGAATGTAGTGGAAATGGTTATTTCAAAGTAAGCATGAAGACATATATTATGACAAACAATCATATCTTTATTGTAAATTCTCTTTGTTAGCTCTGAATCGTTTTCACAAAGATCAGGTTATTTTTAATTCTCACAGTAAGTCTCATTATTATTTTATTTCCTGATTTAACAAATTATATGTATATGTACACACATATTTCAGACATAAATTTCTGTTTTATTTACAGGTGAGGACACAACCATTCTCAAAAGCTGATGTCTAGCTATGGAAAATAGTCAATAGTTGGAGTACTTCTCTGGACAACTCATGGGTAAGGTGGCTGTCTTGCTAAGTGAGAGAATAGTGACTAAAATTGGCACTGATCATAGCAAGTTTTGCATTTTTCCAATTTGACACTCACCATAATCCTGTGGGATGAGCTCATAGGTTACACATAAACATACTTGGTTTGCAGTAAAGTCATATAAGAGACAAGTTGTACATTATCAGATTGGGCCACATAGTATAAGTAATCAGTAAATATATTAAGAAGTCTCAAGACTCTAGCTATACTCAGCATACTCTTTCCATTCCTTACCTATGTGGTTGGTGCCAATTTGTATCTGTAGTAATTGGACTATTACTTTCTGAATCTATAGCACTTGCTCTGTGTCATCAAGGAGTCCCCTTCAAACATGAGGACAGGAATGAAAGACTTTGATTTCCACAGGTGTATGAAGACAGTAGCAGGGCCAGCTCTGCTCCTTTCTGTCTTCATCCATTAGGAATACTTAAGTGTTGGAGCTGGGATTCTGTGTTTAAATTCCAGACCCAGCATGTTATTTGATATTTTCTCTTTCAGCATGGATTGTCTTCCAGGAAAACAGGGATAATAACATATAACACGGACTGTTTCCTAGGACTATTTCTTGAACAGCAAATTTTTTTACATTAGTTAACTTGGTCATGTTGACAATACCCTTAAGTAGGTATTATTGTTTTTCATAAAGAACTGTTCTTTTTTAAAATGATGAATGAAGAAAGAACCCAATTCAGCATGTGCGTACTTGTTAAGTGTTAGTGCAGAGCTAGGCACTTTCCCATAGAGCTTTCTTATTTTACAGGGAATGAATTAATTTATCTTTTTTTGTTTTGTTTTTTAATGAATTTATTGGGGTGACATTGGTTAACAAAATTATATAGTCATCAAGTGTACAATTCTATAATACATCACCTGTATATGGTATTGTGTGTGCACCATCAAAAGTCAAGCCTCCTTCTACCACCAGTTATTCGCCCTTTAAGCTTTTTGACATACCCTCTGTGGCCATCCCCTCTTCCCTCTGGTAATCACCATACTATTGTCTGTGTCCCTGAGTTGTTTTTCTTAATCTTTTCACCTTTTCACTCAGTCCCCTAACCCTCCTCCCCTCTGATAGCTGTCAGTCTGCTTTCTGTATTCATCTTAAAGGCCCAATTCAGTTCAGAATTAAAAACAATTGGATAAGTAGCGATGACTTTCAAATGACTCTTAAACTAGGGGATATTTCTTCTTCTCTTTGTAGATAAGGTCATCTCCTGGTCAGTGATGGCATGTGAGTCACTCCATTCCCATTCCATACTAATGTCAGGAATGACAAATAAATTACAAGTTCTTTGGCTCAGTGTGGATGTGGCTTCAGAATTCTCCTCAACAATTAATTCCAGGAAACTATAGCTTAATGATCTGCTTTGGCAGTGGAGATAACCATGTCTCTTCCCTATTCTATATGAATACCTCTCATATAAATAAGCTCTATCCACTTTAAAGTATTGAATAATTTTTCTCCTCATGACTTCTGCCTGACCTCCCACTATAGCCTTCAGCAAATTTCTAATTTTATGTTCTCATTTACAACAGAAGCATGTAATCAGCTTTTCACATGGATGCACCAACTGGTCAATGACTGCGAAACAATGGTGTCATAAACTGGTCCAAGGTGAATTTTTCTTTGCATCATTTTTGAAGATTTTGTGTGTTTACTCTAGTAGCATTTAGCTTTTCCTTGGAAATCATGCAAAACCAAAGCTTTGTAACTGAGTTCATCCTCTTGGGGCTTTCACAGAATCCAAACGTTCAGAAAATACTATTTATTATATTTTTGTTCAGCTACATGGCAACTCTTGGGGGCAACTTGCTAATTGTGGTGACCATCAGCAGCAGCCCAGCACTCCTGGGCTCCCCCATGTACTTCTTCTTGGCTTTCTTGTCCTTCCTGGATGCCTGCTACTCCACTGCCAATGCACCGAAGATGATTGTGGACTCTCTCTCTGAGAGGAAGACCATCTCCTTTGAGGGCTGCATGACCCAGTTATTTGCTGGACATTTCTTTGGTGGTGTGGAGGTGATTGTCCTCACAGTCATGGCCTATGACCGCTATGTGGCCATCTGCAAGCCCTTGCATTACTCTTCTATCATGAACAGGAGACTCTGTGGCATTCTGATGGGGGTGGCCTGGACAGGGGGCTTCTTGCATTCCATAATACAAATTCTCTTTGCTTTACAGTTGCCCTTCTGTGGCCCCAATGTCATTGATCATTTCATATGTGACTTGTACCCTTTACTAGAGCTGGCCTGCACTGACACTCATGTGTTTGGCCTTTTGGTGGTGGCCAACAGTGGGTTTATGTGCATCCTAATCTTCTCCTTGTTGCTTGTCTCCTATGGTATCATCCTGTGCTCTCTGAGAACCCACAGTACTGAAGGGCGGTTGAAGGCTCTCTCTACTTGTGGATCTCACATTACTGTTGTGGTTTTGTTCTTTGTCCCTTGCATATTCACGTATGCCCGACCTCCATCCACTTTCTCCTTTGACAAAATGGTGACAATAGTTTACACCATCCTACCCCCCTTGCTCAATCCTTTGATTTACACCATCAGGAATAAGGAAGTGAAAAATGCCATGAGGAATGTGTGGAACAGGGTAATGGTAGTTTCTACTGAAAGGTGAGACTGATTCAATGGAATCTACACACAGTGTGTGTTTCAAGACATGATGGAGATGCTGAATGTAGTTCCTGCAATGGAGAGTTAGAGAGGCCCAGGGTCCCTAAGTCTTCCCTGGCTTTAGCATTCTCAAAACTATCTCTGCTCTTCGAGGTGCCATTGAACTGTAGACAGCATTGAGGCCAGATTGGCAGAAGATTATGTCTTTGGGGACCCATCACTTGAAGAGATTTAGGATGAGAATAGGAAGGGCTCTACTTTCTCCACACCTGAGTTTTCAAGACCGTTGGGAACCCTTGCCCATGACCCAGAACTGTACCCTCTTTCTGGTTTTGGGGCAGTGGTATTGCATGTCATAGAGGCAGAAGTTGATTTCTTCAATGAAATCTTGCATCAAACTATCTTCCCTAGTATTTTCTTTTGCTTCTTCCCCTCTCTGTCTTTCTGTATGCTGCCCTCTGACTCTTCTTTCCTTGGGTCTGTTCACTCTCACTCTCTCCTCTCTCCTGTACTCACTTCACTCCTTCTCTACTCTTACCTCTTCAGCACTCATTCATTTAGGTGTCTATTTTATGCTTTGATATTTGCTTCACCATGCAGCATACAGAACTTGATTCTGGAGTCAGACCAGAAAATTAAGGTATCAATTCATGTGTTTCTTGGAGGGCTCAGGTTGTTTTCTCTTTTCTAGGATCTACATGGTCCTAGAAAATCTACATGAAGTCTACATGAAATGGGTTGGAAGTTTTATGTGACACAGATGGTGAATTTTAGAGGCAGAGGCTATTTAGCAGTACCCCACTCTAATTTTAACTTAGCTATACTTCGGAAAACTTCCCTCTCTCCTTCGTTCCTTCATTCCTTCCTCTCTTCCTTGCTTTATTATATATTTTTTATTGTTGTTCAAGTACAGGTGTCTCCATTCCCCCCCACTACTCCCCCTCATCCCAGCCACCCCACCCCTACCCTTGATCCTACCCTTCTTTGGTTTTGTCCACATGTCCTTTGTACATGTTCCTGACAACCCTTCCTTCTTTTCACCCCACATTATTCCTTCCCAACTGCCCCATGATTTCTGTCAGTTAGACGTTAATCAATGTCTCTGGCTATATTTTGCTTGTTTGTTTGTTATGTTGGTTAGGTTCCCCAGTACATGAATGGATTAAAAAACTATGATACATTTACATGATGGAATACTATGCAGGAGAATAAAAGAAAGAGTCTTACCCTTTGTGACAGCATGGATGGAACTGGAGAGTATTATGCTAAGTGAAATAATCCAGGCAGTGAAAGAGAAATACCATATGATTTTACCTCTAAGAGGAAAAACTTTCTGTGTCTCAGGTCAAATTTTCCACATTGAAAGGACCAGGAAAATGGGCACACTTACCTTACAAAGAATGTGCAGGTCAAATGAAATAATGAAAGTGAAAATTTTTTGAATAATATGATTATACAACAAGAATAATATGTAATCTGGGATTGTGTTATTCAATTCAATATATAGTTAATAACGCACAGCAATACAGGTGAATACATGATAGAGGCCTTTGTCTATCTGGGAAAAGGGGAGACTTGTAGTATCAAATATATTTGAACTGGTTTAAAATTTCAAGAGGTAAAAGTAAGAATTAAAGAAGGGAAAATTGCATTCTCCACTACTGTGATGTACCCCCAGGTCAGAGAGCTAGGAAAGTTCAGGAGTGTTAGGCAACATGGATGAGTTCAGTGATAAAACCTCCAAAAGTGTTGGTCTGATCTAATGTGTTCATCTTGTCAGGAGCTAAGTTCATGTCTTATGTCCCCAAAACTTCTCTTTGCTTATTGAAAATAAAACGAAGTAGAATTATATGACCTGGCTTTCATGGTTGTCCAACATCTGTCCAAAATTTGATCTCTTACAATGTTTTGATTAATGACAGCAGTTTTTAGGGAGATCATGTGTATGTTTACCTGAACCAATCCATGTTTCTCCCTTGTGATGTTTTGCTGATTGTTGTCCCCTAACTCCTCCTGTCTTCACAGTCAAAAGCTCCCTCCATTTGGTGTTTACTTTCTGTAGGAACCAATATATTAAAATAAGTAGTAATCAATTAATTATTTCTTTTATAGTCATCAGAAATTATTGAAACTGCCAACCAGAGCTTGTAATTATTATAACATCTCCAGTTTACCTCCTCAACTAATACTATTTTAATTGGACTGCAAGCAAACAAAGTTTTAATTAGATGTGTAACTTCATTAGAGGTACATGGGAAATTTTATTTACTGGTATTTAAATATTTTACTTAGGCCAAGTCAGTATCAGTTTACTGAATATTGAGTTTCAGAGAACCTTGTTGGGAATTTTAACACATAAAGCCATAACTTCACTTCTTTCTTGTTTTTCAACTTTGGTTGACCAATCAATTCATTCTCCAGAAATATTTCTATTTTTTGAACCAATATTGATTTTGGGAGTACTGCATTCAGTTGGGTGTAATTCTTATGTAGTTAACGTTCTTATCCAAAGGCATGTTATTTTACCAACATTATTGTAAAGAGGCTGAGGACTTCTTTGATTTATTTTTTGATTAATAATAAAAATAAATGAACAAAGAAATGATTTTAAAAGTTATCTTGACTACTGTTATCTTTACTACTGGTATATATTGGTTCTTATTACATATATGATGACTGATATGAAGATGCTATTTTTAAAAAAGGATTATTTTGTTATATTTTCACAGAGAGGAGAAGGGAGGGAGAAAGACAGGGAGAGAAACATCAATGTGTGGTTGCCTTTTGCATGCCCCCTACTGGGGACCTGGCATACAACCCAGCCATATGTTCTGACTGGGAATTAAACTAGCAACCCCTTGGTTCACAGGCCAGCACTCAATTCATTGAGCCATACCAGCCAGGGTGATTTGAAAGTGCAATTGATTCATTCAAGGACTGATGATTAATTAGAAAGAAGACAAGTATCTCAAAACTCATACTGACATAAATTCTGGGTCATTTGACATTAACAGTAAAAGGCATTGAAATATTATGAAAGAGAATAAGGATGATAACTCAGAAACTGATGCAACAGATTAAACTAGAAAGGGGAAAAGTTGATCAATTTGACTGTATAAAATGAAAAAAAGCTAGAGTTCAAAACAAAGATATTACAAAACAAACTGACAAAAGATATACATTATTCAAATAGATGAAATGTAAGCAGAAAAAGTATTTAAAAATATTGTCCTAAATTAGTAATAAAAGAAATGTCTATCATAATTCTAACCAAATCAATCAGATAATTCTCCAGTTTAAAAGTTTATTAGAAATCTCTGCTGTATTGCTGTAATTTTAGAAATGATGGAAAATGATCCAGGTTTTTACACAAAAAAGGATATATATGACCCTGAAAAACCTGCAACAATATGCAAGCAATTAACAGTTACGTTTGGAGTGTGGGGTTGGAAAATTATGAATTTTTGAAGGGTACTTTTTTTTGCCCTGTAATCTATGTAAACTTTGATGGAGATTTTATTATAAATATATTCTTTCTGTAATAAAAGTATTTCTAATAAATAGTGAAACAATCCAAGTGGGTTTTTGAACAACATTTAATAATTTTGAAAATATTCTTATTTTATGTTCTTTAATCGCCTGGAAATGTTTCTTTTTATGATACTTCAGTCACTAATGGAAGTTTTTAATGATCAAGTCATTTGTACTAGATAAGAAATTACCCTTTGACATTTCTCATGGTCTGAAAAGCCCTCTGTCTTTCTCTCTTTGATTAATAACTGAGGAAAAATGGATTTGCTGAGAATCAGACTACTTTAATATACTTGGAGTATTTAAATTGTATTCTCTCTGAATGTAGGCTACTATGCTAATTTTCCCGCTTTGTGAAGCTTTTTTAACTTTCTTACTTTCTTTTTTGTATTGTTGTTTAAATACAGTTTTTTCCATTTTCCTCCCACTACTTCCCCCCAACCCAGCCATCCCCACCTCCCACCCCTGATCCCACCAAACCATGGACATTTGTTTTGATGAAATTATTAAAAATAAACAAAAGACTATACATGAGAAGACATATTCAAAAGTATGTTGTTAGGGTAAAACTTTGAAAGCAATTTAAAGTAAATGTTTGAATTTATAGTATGAAATTTTAATATGTTAATTTATAACAAGCAACTTATCCTTTATCTGTCTAGCTGCTCCCCTTGTGGTTGTGCACTAGACCTGGTTATTACCTATGATTCAAATCCATTCAAAATCTCTCAGTTTCATATTCATGAATTTTCAACTATACCTTCATCATTTCCAGCTTGTGTCTTCTGCTGCTGCACTCTAACAATTGTTTGACCCGATGTCACATACAAAACATTGTCCCTGATACTTTTTACATGACATCAGGCATGCTCCTGCCTGAGGAGCTTCACACAGGTTGTTTTCTGTGTCTTCATTATCTGTCCTCTGGAATATGCATGGCTTACCTCCTCATATTCTTTGTTATTGTTAAAATGTGTCTTCTCAATAATGAGTTTTCTGACTAACTCATAGTTGAGCAACTCCTACCTACTAACATTCTGTATGTCCTATTCTTCCATCTCTGCTTAATTTTTCTCCTTAGGGAGTATCATTCCCTAACATGTCAAATAGTTTGAATTCATTTTTTTTTGTGTGTGTATATACTAGAATACAGCTTACATGAAGTTAGGGATTTGTGTTTTTTCAGAAAAGATTTAGCATTAGATCCACAATGCCTAAAATAGCATCTGGCCCATAGTGTGTGGTTAATAACTACTCATTGAATAATAATAAAATATGTAAGTGAACTTCTGCTCCTGGGTGAGGTTAAACAACTTGTGGCCAAAAATGCTCTTGTCATGAACACCTAGAAAGCCAAATACAATAGAGAGATCACCTGTATGAGATGCTGGAGACAACCTAAGTGAAAGGCATAGGCTCCAAAGAGAAGACCTTCAAAAAGTCGAATTGTGTGACTGCTTTTCCCCTGAGAGCATTAGTTGAATGAGGGCATTGGTAGGACATGGGAATCTGGGCCTCACTGGTAAAGGGTGCTAAGTGGGCTAGGGGCAACAGCATGTGTTTTGGAGGAAATTTGGGGAGCTTCAATCATGCAGTATGTTTTCCCTCAGAAGATTTCTCTAATCCTAGGGTTTGCTGTGGGCTGAATTGCATCCTCCCAAAAGATGTTGAAGGCCTAACCCCAGTAACAGTGAATGTGACCATCATATTAAGGTAAGGTCATTGGGGTGGCCCTAATGCAATATGACTCGTGTCTTCATAAAAAGGGGGAATTTGGACACAGAGACACAAGCACACATGCCATGTGAAGATGGAGGCAGAGACTGGGGTGGTGCATCTACAAGCCATGGAACTCCAAAGATTGCCATGAAGCCACTAGGAGCTTGGGTGAGGCTTGGAGCAGACTGTCCTCATATCCCCAGGAGGAAGTGTATAATAAAGCCAAATGAAAAGATGAAATACAGCCATTTGTGACAACATGAATGGGCCTTGAGAATACCAGGCTAAGTGAAATAAGTCAGAGAGAAGAAGTTAAGAATCATATGATTTCACTCATATGTGGGATACACAATGCAATATGTAGGTGATGTATCATAGAAATGGACTCTTGATACCTTTGTAATTTTATTACCCAATGTTACCTCAATACATTTAAGTAAGAAAATAGAAAGTTAGCAACTACTAGCATTCTGCTAAAGAAAAACATTGGTTAATAAAAAATAAAAATAAAACCAAGTAATGAAGAGTAGAGGCAAAATTTATGAATATGAAGAAAAGACAAAAAATTAAAATCTCATTCTATGAACAGAAGAATAAAGTTGATAAACTTCTACCATGTGGAGACATTACTTGTGTGTATCCATTTCTCAAAACCCATTTGCTATACACTTCAAAATGGTGTATCTCATTGTACATAAATGATACTTTCTTATTGATTCACTGCCTTCACATTATTTTGGAAGTTATAGAAACTTTAATTAGTAGTTTTCATTGTAATTATATTGTGTTTTATCAATATTATTGTAATTTGTAATAATGATTATATCTAATAATCACATTTTCTAGAATAGGAAACTGTTGGGAACTGCCCTGACTGGTATCAGAAGCTGAAACCCCCAGTAGGCTAAGGCTAAGGGAATGCCCTTGGAACCATAAGCCAGCAAAGAGACAAAAGCTTATCTCCCTGGCAGGAATGCTGCTTTTGTTGCTTTATTCATAACTGAACCCCAAAAAGCTTGGTCAGTTAGCCAAAGACGGGTAAGATTCCCCAAGGGGGGAACGACCTAAGCCAGGCACGATCATTTTGGGAGGCCCCCAAAAGGACTTGGGGGGCTGCAGCAAAAGGGGGTGATGGACCCTCGCTCCTCAGCTTTGACATAGCCTGAGTTCTCATCGTCTGGGAGAAAATCTCCTTATCTCTTGGTTGCCTCAGTTCCTGTGCTAAGCTTGAAACAATGACAGGGTGGTGCAGCTCTGCTGAAAAGGGCAGATTCCCTGGGTGATCAGGCCTAAGAAAATACATGTAAATTACCGTGAAACCTTCTTTGTTTAGAATGCTCTCAGTTGAATGAGAGGGGTCCAAGGAGGAAGTTATGTTCCTCAAAGTCTTACAGCTCTTTCACCCTGACTCAAAATAGACCGGCAGAGTTCCTTGTTTTCTATAGTTCCTTACTTCCCCCTGATAAGTACTGTACTTTACCTGAATTATTATGTAAAATGAGCCCAATAAAAGCAGGTATGGACGATAAATCAGGGCGCTCCCCACTAGGGGGGGTGGCCATTTCGTCCCTACTTCCCCACAGAAACTAGTTTGTCTCTGTGCATGTTTGTTTCTCACGTGTTTTTCGGCGAGCCATCCACAGCGTTCCGTGGTCACTGCTGGCCGGTGACCCACGCGCAACAGGAAACTAGTAGAAAAAGCTTGCCTTAGGCCACAGAAAGAAAAGGATGGAGCTCTATTTCAATGATATCCCATCTGTCTGAACCTTCACCTGAGCTCTGAGCTTTGTCTGCCATTAGAAAAGATTTCACTTAAAAGACAGAGCCTTTGGTAAATTTTAGAAGTCTAGGCCTAAGTATGACTTAGAAAACATGATTTTCCGTCAGAGTAGGGTACTGGGTGGAGCACATGGTAAATGAAATGGAAGGTGTCCCTTAGGGCAGATTGGGAGAGGAGGAGGGCTCTGAGGGCAGACTCTGTCTGTTGACAGCCTTGTTTGGAATAAATTGGCCCCATGGTTTTCTGTGACCCTGTAGAATCTGTGCTAAGTAGCTGGCTGAGCAAATTGGTCAGGCTTGGATGGGTTGGGTGGAGTGCTTGTCTCTCCTGAGGCTGGTATTTCTGAACTTTTATGAAATTGCTATAAATATCTGATGAAGGAAACTAGAATTCTTTAATTTGGGTGCCCTGTGAAGGGGAATGTTTTGTGGTAACAGTACTGGCCTTAGAGATGTTTCTATCACAGAATAGTTGGGATAGTAGTGGGGACATTTCCTTTTTACTCTAGAAAATTCTAAGAAACTTTCTGCTGGTATTCCAGACCCTTTTAGTGAGTCTTGTGGACACATTGTGGACAGGTTGGCCATACACAGAGTTTCTCCCCTCCCCATAGGTCCTGCAACAGAGAGTCAAGTGGATCCTTGTACATTGTGCAGTTTACATGTTGCACACACATGTGAAGGAAATCAGAGCCACCAGAGTGAGAACTGTGAGCTCCCTTTTGGATATTGCCTCCTTGTTTCAATGACAAAGGTTTTCAATCCACACTGAACTGTTTTCTTTTTCTTGTGTCCCACTCACGACTGGTTTCAGAAAGTTGCCATCATCCAGGTCTGTCTCCTGAAAAACCTGAGGATCCAGGACAATATTCCCCATGTGCTGAGAGATTCTGATGCATCAGAGTCCCCCAGCTGCCACAGGCCTCTGCTTGATGCAGTGCTGTCTGAGGTCTGATTCTTACTGGAAAAGAGGGTACACTGAAGGGAGCAGTGGCATAGTACCATATACCGGCAGAACTTAGGGCCAGGAAAAGAATGAAGGTGGATATTAATAATATACAATAAGTATGTATTAATACTGATGATTAGTAATGTGATTCTCTAATACTTTGATGCTGATTGTTCTAATATTAATGATACCAACATTGGCTGTAGAAGACCCACCGTGACTGCTACTTCCAGAGAAAAATCGCATCTTCTTTGTTGGGATGGAGGATAGGACAATATGGAGCATGGAAAAGATGGAAATGAAATTGTCTACTGAAACCCTAGGACTAAGTAATTGTGCTTTCTCCCCAACATGGTTTGTGCTCACCTTGCACTGTGGGTTTTCCCTTGGCTCAGCCCTTGATTCCTCTTCCTTCTTTTTCTCATATGTACATTTTCCTCCTTTGGCTCTGATTCCTGTCATCACTCTCTAACCTCTCTATCCTATCTTCACCACTATTAGTTACTGAATATACATATAAAATGCTGATTTGTTTGCCCCAGCCTGAAGTTTGCATCCATTGGGTCATCGGGACACATACTGCACACAGCAGTGGTTTCTCCTCTACCTGTTTAAGGTTTGTGGGTTTGAACTTCTTTCCTGGTGGTTAAAGTCTTTTGCTTTGCATGACAGGGTGGGGTAGACTGTTAGCAAATTGCCATGGAGCCCAAAGACTCGAGTTCTGACCCTGGCTCCTCTCTCACTACTGTCTGCTAACCTCTGCCTGTCAGCTCAGCGTGAAGTACACAAAATAAGACAACATGAGCTTGCCTTATGGGATACAGTGATATCCAATGAACAAAGGATACGAACAAAAACATGAAGGAATGGGTGCAATGAAGAATGCATGATTACACACACACACAAACACACACTCACACACACACACACACACACTCACACACACACTTTAACATTGGAAGGCCGTTGGCAAGAAAGTGATTTGACTGGTAAAACCCTGAAGACTTTGCTGAGGAGATGTCATTTCAACTGGGTACTCTGTATTCAGGTAGCTATGGGGAGGGAGGTTGTATCTAAAGA
The DNA here is from genome assembly GCF_004126475.2 of Phyllostomus discolor. Taxonomy (NCBI): domain Eukaryota; kingdom Metazoa; phylum Chordata; class Mammalia; order Chiroptera; family Phyllostomidae; genus Phyllostomus; species Phyllostomus discolor. The sequence continues at coordinate 157,564,364 of NC_040908.2, forward strand.
AGGTCATCTAGCTGCTGTGAGATATGGGAAATTTGGAGGTCAGAAGCTCTAGGCAGTGTCAGGCTTGGCTGGAACATGCACAAATAGAAGCACCAAGAAGAACTAGTAGAGAAGAGGGTGTTGGCAAGAGTTAGAGGGCTCTGACAGCCACAGTGAGTATTTCAGTCACTGCATTTGAAAACCATAGTAACCATTTCATTATATTTAGGAATCATTGTATTTTCAAAACTTTTTCTTTTCAAGGGGTGACAAGGAGATTAAAGGAAGCAGAGGACAGGAGTGAGAAGAGGACATATCTGAAATTGAGTCTTTTCTTTCTGCTTAGAAATACAGAGGGCCCATGTGGGAATTCACTTCAGAATTATAGGATTGGCTGTTTGTAATACTGACATTCATGGAACATGCCTGGCTGTCTCGTATGTATGCGGTGATCATTTCCACATTAAAAACTCACAAAGACATTTCACTCAAAGTGTTATTTTCTTTAAATTGTGTGAGATATTATTTATTGAGTATTGGATGGTATGTGAAAGGAATTACATTCTCTGTGTTGTGAACATGAAAATAACTCTGTTTTAGGGCAGTGAAAATACTCTGTAGGTTTTTATAATGATGGAGCCGTATCATTACACATTTATCCCAACTCATAACATCTATCACCATGAATGAGCTCTAAGGAAACTATGCATTTGGGGTAATTATGATGTGTCACTGCAGGTTCATCATTATCGCAGGTGCGCCACCCTGGTGGACGATGTGGATAGTGGTGTGTGGGGTGTCATGCATGTGTGGAGGCAGAGACTGTATGGATAATCTCTGTAGCTTCTTCTCAGTTTTTCTGTGAACCTAAAACTTTTCTGAAATATAAAGTTTTAACAATGATATTGGCAACAGATGGTCCTATTGAAGCTAAGAGGAGATTTAAATTTTGCTGTGCCCCACAGAAAGTGATTGAAAGCGAGTACCTGATCCTTCTGTCAGAAAGGAAGTGACATGTCAGAGCCACTGTCCCATCACATTTGGGGTGCCTGCAGGCAGTCTGCATTTAGTTGGGGCCACTTGCATGCTTCTCACCGAGTTTCTAAGTGCAAGGAATAGAAAGGCAGATGTCTTCAGAGGAATTCGGACATCTTGAAGGAGGTAGGCGCTTCATTACAGATCAGCTCAAATTGTAGTTGGACTAAATTTAGAAACAAATGATGACTAACTTTTGTTAAATAAATCAGAGTGGTAGTTTTCTCTTAGGTGCTGGATAAATCTTAATAAAATCTATTCTGAGGTATCATTGGCAAATATGTTTTCCCATTCAGTTGGTTCTCTTTTTATTTTAATACTGTTCTCTTTAGCTGTGAAGAAACTTTTTATTTTGATGAGATCCCATTTGTTTATTCTTTCCTTATGTCCCTTGCTCCGGGGGACATATAAGTAAAAATATTGCTGTGTGAAATATCTGAGATTTTCCTGCCTATGTTTCCTCTAGGACTTTAGTAATGACATGGCTTATATGTAAGTCTTTTATCCACCTTGAATTAGTTTTGTGTATTGTGTAAGTTGGTGCTCAAGTTTCATTTTTTTACACATAGCTGTCCAGTTCTCCCAACACCATTTGTTGAAGAGACTGTTTTTACTCCATCTTATGTTGCTGCCCCCTTTGTCAAATATTAATTTATTGTAGAGACTTGGGTTTATTTCTGGGCTCCCTGTTCTGTTCCATTGCTCCATGTGCCTGTTTTTTATGCCAGTACCAGGCTGTTTTGATTACAGTGGCCTTGTAATATAGTTTGGTATCAGGTATTGTGATCCCTCCTACTTTGCTTTTCTTTCTCAAAATTGCAGCAGCTATTTGGGGTCATTTATGGTTCCATATAAATTTTTGAAGTGTTTGTTCTATGTCTGTGAAATATGCCACACTTTAATAGGTATTTCATTGAATCTGTAAATTGTTTTAGGTAGTATGGGCATTTTGATGATGTTAATTCTTTCAATCAATGAACGCGATAAATGTTTCCATTTGTTTGTGTCTTCCTTGATTTCTTTCTTCAGTGTTATGTAGTTTTCTGCATACTGGCCTTTTACCTCCTTGGTTAGATTTATTCCTAGGTATTTTATTTTTCTTTTTGTTGTATCCAATGGTATTTTATTCTTGATTTCTGCTTCTGCTGTTTCATTGTTAGTATGCAAAAAGGCCTCAGACAAAGGTTTAACATAAAACTTTCTAAAGAACTTACAGATTTATATATATAAAGGAAGAAAGTTACTTTTCCAAGATTTCCTCCTGCAGGTTGAGAAGCTGGCTGCAATTGCAGTTTCTTATTGATCTTTTTCTATTTTCTGACAAAAAAATTGCTTTAAGTATACTTTTTGCATTATGACATAATAGGCATAATGCAAGGCATAATAGGCATAATAGGCATGCCAAATGCAAAAGATTTGGTCCTATGCATGAGTTTCTGAACAACAGATAGATCTGGGAGGGTCTTGGACATCTGCAGATTTACAAAGATTCATAGGGGATTAAAGGTAGCAGGAGGTAACAGGATGGAGCAGAAACAAGAAATTTAGTTCAGTCACTGATCTCAAGCTGACTCTTCTTTTCTCTCTGCAGATCACAACTTGGTCAACTGCATCTTATCTATAGCCACCAGCATGGCAATGAATAACAGTGTGATTGAATTCATTTTTTTCTGGTTAGAAACAGGATGCAGGAAAGCCGAAAGCAATATTTGTGTTCTTCTTGATTCTTTACCTTGTGACACTGTCAGGGAACTTTCTCATTGCATTGACTATAAAAACAACCAAGACCTTGGGAGTCCTTTTGGATCCCAGGAACCAAAGCTACATTTTTGAGCATTCTTGGTACCTTGGAAGAATTATAAATATAACCATGTCTCATTGTCTTGTACCTCTCTTTTCAGTGTCTGTGTTCTCCTTCCTCAATACCTAGGTCACCCCAAGAGTTTTGAAAAAAATTATACCCCCTGGTAACATAAGAGTTCATCATAGTCATGAGTCAGTGAATTTTAAAAATATTTGGTGAAAATCTAACTAGTGTCTCTGTGTAAAGGTTTGCAGGATAAGACAAAGGTTACATGGAGGGAATTACAACTTCTTAAAAAGTTGATAGTAAAAAAAAAGAACAGAAAAATTTCTGACAGTCACAGAATCCAACTGAGTAATTGCTTTAGGGAACAATGTGCTAATTATGTCATGGTTGGATACAGTCCTGTCTGTGGAAGTTTCATGAGAGGTCCAAGAAGACTGAACATCCCTTGAGGCATGAAGGAATGAATACCTAATAGCAACTTATCATAGTATTGAGTGAGTTATTCCAAAAGAGACTTATTTTTGGTGCCACATAAATTGTATTATAAAGGTTCTCACCACAAATACTACCATCTTAGAGGACTAACTTCATGCCAATTTACTTAGAGATTTTTTTTTTTTGCCACCACCAGAGAGTAAGTCATTGCTGACTTGTGCGCCTAGGATTGACCATTTACATAGGCTCTATTAAAGACACAACTGGCTGTGGGGCCTTTGATACTTTTCTTTATCGACAATCCACTAAGACTTAGAGGGGAAATCTCTTACTTGTAGCCCAAACAAAATCATCCTAGGAGAAACAATTGTCAAGGGAAGGTGCAATAGGCTATTAGGAAGAAGAACTCATAGATCTTCACCAAACATTTATTATGTGTAACACCTGTAGAAGATACAATAATGAAGATGTTCTCCAAAACATAACGGATGTATTCATATTGAGTTCATGATTTCATGAATTGGACAAATGGAAGGTGTTAATCTCAGTATATTCCCATTTAATTTACAGGCTTGGTGTGGGAATAAAGTGGAGAGACAGGCTACATCTGTTTGAAAAATGAGAGTGTAAAGAAATTCTCTATCATTAAATTTTATGTTTGTAATTTTTTGTCTTATGAGAAAATCCTAATGGACAAAGTAAAAGAATAGATTTGGTTATGATCTCTCAGCATCTATATTTCCCAAGGCAGGTCTCACTTGAAAAACAAAGAGGCTCACTGAAGTAATTACATTGATGAATTAGGCAAACAAAACATCTTTTGTTGAAATTGCTCTATAATAAGTGAGAATATGAGCTATTCCATGTAGGGAAAAGATAAACAGGTCAGGATTGAAGATATGTAATTTCTTCTTCTTCTTTTTTATTTTTTGTTGATGATTGTGTTTTTATTTATTTTCTCTTTAATATTATTCAATTACAGTTGTCCTCATTTTCCCCCCATTACTCTCCCTTGCCCTACCCACTACCCAGGTCCCACATCCAATCCTCCCCACCCCCCACTGACTCTGTCCATAGGTTCTTTATACACGTTCTTTGACTTGACCCTTCCTCTCCTGTCTCCCATTATTCCCCTCCCCGCCTCTTCTGGTTACTGTCAGTTTGTTCTTCAATTCCATGCCTGGTTCTATTATGGTCACTTGTATGTTGTGTTGATTTAGTTTCACTTATACGTGAGATCAAGCGATATTCCTCTTTCAGTGCCTGGATTATTTCACTTAATCATAATACTCTCTAGTTCTATCCATGGTGTTGTGAAGAGTAGGAGTTCCTCCTTTCCTTCTGTTGCATAGTACTCCACTGTGTCATTCCTAAAGCTGTAATCATTTGAATGTGCAATCTTGGAAATGTTTTTTTTTTCTTCTCTGGGTCTCAGTTTCTTTACATGCAAAATACAAAGAATGAATTAGATAATTTCTAATTATCCATTCAATTATTTTTTCCTTTTACTGAATTTCTCAGGATGACACTGGTTAACAAAATTATGCAGGTTTCAGGTGCACAATTCTACAACTCATCATCTGTACACTGTGCTGTGCATTCACCACCCAAGTCTCTTTCCATCACTATTTATCCCTCCTTACACTCCTCTACCTCCTTTTCCCCCTTAACCCATTCAATTCTCAATGCTTAAGATTTTATTGTTTATTTTTAAAGATCAAATTCTGGACTCCATGTACTTGAATTACCAGAGAACCCTTATTATAATATATATGAAATACAGCGTTATTATTCTTCATGAAGTGAAACAAGGCCCAATACTTCCAGGGAGTTCAGATTTTGGACAGGTCTTAAATTCATTAGAGAACACTGAAAAGGAAACTGGCTTCTAGTTCTATCATTTACTAGCTACATCATGCTGGACAAAGTGACACAAACCACTCGAAATCTCAACTTTTTCATATCCATGGGAAATAATGCTCTCATGGGGTTCTATTCAGATTGAATATGAAAGTGGATTGTAAATAATAAGCATTCAATACACGATACAATATGACTAATAGTGAATTTAGGGCAGATTAGAAATGGACAAGGATACTAATGTTATTAACTGATTTAACAAAGTAAATGAATAAGTAGATTCATAATTCTAAATTCTCTTGAGAAGGGAGTTGGGAAATTCTCAGAGAGTAAAGCTGACATATTTCAAATCCCCAAGTGTCTTTGAATCTTTTTTTTATGCCCCATGGATTGGGATGAGAAAGTCTTCTTAAAGCCTTTGTTGAAAGCTGGATGTTAAAGAAGTATTTTGGCAACCGAGGTAAGCCTTTATTTGTGAGGTAATGTGGAGCCAAGGTTAAGATCAAGACTTAAGGCCAGACAGACTTGATTGTACCTACATGTCTGCTCCTCACTAACTGTGTGTCCTTTCTCCTCATTAACTCTATGTCCAGAATACAAGGCCCAAGCTATCCATGTTTCAACATTTCTATCTATAAAGTATGAGAGAACTTTCAAACACACATAAATTTCAACCCTATATAATTTTAAAAAATATTGAATGAGATAATTTGTATAATGTTTTGCACAGTGCCCTACCATACATGAAGTAGCCAACATTAATTATTTGATTGTTGGGGACCGCCCTGCCTACTCTCAGGAAGCTGTAACCCCCGTGACTTAGGCTGAGTGAAAGACCTCCAGACCAGGAGCCACTGAAGGAGACAAAACTTATTTCCCTGGCATGATCGTCAGTCAGTGACGGGTAACAATTCTCTAAGAAAGAGAATGAATCTAAGACAGACGTGATCATGTGAGAATGCCCTGAGAGAAGGGGCTGTGGAAATGAAGGGGTGATCAGACATCAACCCCTGCCCCCTTGGCTTTGTCAAAGACTGAATCTTTGTTCTTGGATGTGAGAAATCCAAGTCTCCTGGCTGCATCTGTCTCCTGCCCGCCTCTGTCTCCTGCCCTTCTCAGGCCTGCAGAGGCGAAACAGCCCAGACCAGAAGAAACTGGGGGTCCCCCGGGGTAATCAGGCCTGGGATATAGAATATTCAGGATCCTGTGAGATCTGTTTGCTGGAGGATGTTATTATCTTGGAATTTAAAAGCACAGGCGGGAAACTTTTGGAACCTGTACCTCTTTCATATGTTAAAGACCACAAACCTTGCCCAGAATCTCAGCAGGAGTTCTGTCCCCACCTTTGTAAGTTGCCTGCATCTTTGATCTTTTCTGCCAGACTGTGAATCCACAAACTAAATCTGTTTTCTCTATAAAAATCTGCTTGGGTATGGACACAGGGCCCTCCCCACAAGAGGGAGTGGCCCTTCTGTCCCTATTCCCCCACAGGACCTGGTTCTCTTTGTGTATGTTTTTAGCATGTTTCAATGAACATACGCAGCCGAGATGGATACTGCAGGCCGGTATCTTCCACATTTGATTATTACTAGTAATAATAATGACTAACCTCTACACAGAGGTTACATAGGCTTAATTTCCTTTCTCCTTAATCTTCTCAGAGATTGTCATTTTTCTGAGAGCAAACAAATGAAAACCAAGATGAGAAAAGTGCTATTGGAACATTCAGAAGGATATTAAATTTTTTTCAGAGTAGTAACTTTTTAAAAGGTAGAATAATGTATGACCATGATAAAAAAATAAAAAGTACAGAGAAGTAAAAAGAGAAATATATGTTGTTTCAGCATTACCATAAACCTATAAAATTATACTGCTTTGCGCTACTTACTTTTTTGTATTGTTCATGTATAATTTTACACTACTCTGCCTATATTTTTCTAAAAAACATCACATTGTGGCCTCTCTACATGCTTTGAGTGCATCTCTCTGACACTGTTAAAATGTTCTTTCTTTTTCTTTAGAATGTTGGCTGTATATATAATAGTCAAGGGGGTGTTTGGGAGCAGGCCCATGTTTCAGCATCCTTCTTTGTAGAAGCCATTCCACACCAATCAGGGCCTTCATTAATAGTATTGAATTAGTGTGGGAACCAAGGAGTGTTTGGACAGTAAAGCAAATGAATGAATGTGGGAATGACTAGATAAAGCATTCTGAGAAATAAGGAAGTGCTTTTCACAAAAGGAACAAGTGGATTTTACCTGGTTGTGATAATACAGCAACTGTATTTTTATCATAAATTCTCTATTAATTTTCCAAAATGTTTAAGAGATAATCATTGCAAGGGAAAACCAGAGACCAAAACACTGATGTCTGCAAGAGAGAAAACATTGGATTTTTAGAAAAACTACCTTCCCTGATTTCATCTCTGGTGACACAGCCTATCAGCATATCCTTATTTTTCAGCCTAGGGGATGGAAGAGGTGGCTGCCTAGAGTTTGTGCAGTACAGCCACTCTAGAGTCTGTCCTGTTACCTGCATCCTTCATGGGCACAGACTACAGTCTTCACATTCACTGGCCTTTTTGATAGCTTTGCCTCCCCTAGAGGCTACTAAGGTAATTCTCACCAGCCTTTTTCAGAAGGGACTGAAGCAATATTTTCTGGAACCCATAGAGAAGAAATATCATCTGCTCCTCAAGTATATACTATTAAGGATTAAAAGATAAGTCTAGGGGGGGAATCTAGCAACTTCAGAAGAAGCTGGCGAGCAATCTAGAAGTAGAGATCTTCCTTTTTTTTTTTTTTGTGGGAGAGGGATGCGCTGACCAATAAAGTGGAAGTAAATCTGCTCAAAGAGAAAAATATCAGTGACCACACTTGTAAGTAAATCTATTTTTTATCTCAAAATATTTTATTTAACATTTATGTTAAAACTGTAAGCCTGTGCAAGAAACACTGTCTCTACTTGCCTAATGTCAAAACTAATAATTCTGATATGTGGGGACTGTATTCTGTGGGTGTACCAAATAGATTACAAATAGTCACTTTGGTAAGGAGAAAAAAAATTTGTGCTGCATGGTTAAAATGAAAACATGTTCTCATTCTTTTAAATAATTCACTGATTTGGGTGGCATAGGTACAGCCTCATAGAAATAACACAATTCTAACAGTCATGGTCAAGTGTCATCCATTTCACAGTCAGTGAAGATAATCTGCACTAAACATCTGCTTTGTATCTACCTCGTGCTGTTCACTGAGCTAGTAGTGTCTTCAGTCTCACAGCCATTTTTCTGAGCCAACTTATCCTCATTTCATAGCAAATAGTCAAGGTTTCAGAGCTTTAATGGATTTGAGGGAATTACCTTTGCTGTTTAAGTCAATGTAAGTCAAGGGTCACAGCCTACTGACTTAGATCAAACAGCTTCTTTACTCTTAGTTATTTCACCTGTTGAATAAGGAGAATAATAGTATCTGAGTCAATGTTGATAAAAAGATGAAATGTGTCTGGCACTTGATAAGCACTCAAACAAATGTTGGCTTCTAGACTAGAAATTGTCTCAGCAAAGATAACTCAGTGTTCAGGTGATGTGGTCCAAACACTTTGGAGTAATTCAAGTCCACCAGAAAATTCAATTGAATCTACCTTCATAATACATTAACAATATTTAAAAACCATGATCACCATGAGTGGTGGATTTATTAAAAAACCAAACTATTACAATAAAAATTAAACAGTCATATAGTTAGTTACCCACCTAAATATTTAACTTACACAATAGCAAATATACAAACTCTATATTAGGTTCGTTTGTTATCAAATATCCAAATTCATAAATGGCCAAGCCAACATTTTTTCCCTTTTGCCATCATGGTTTATCTTCATGTAGACTTAAAGAGGGAATTAAACATTAAAGATGAATGGTATAAAAGTTCTCAAAGTTCAGCTAAGTTATATGAAATAATTGGCTTGTTGGCAAGATGTGCTAATGATGGTGAAATACCCCTGAGGTCTAATTAGCCGCAGCTAAGAAAGGTCATGGAATTTGCCTACAAAGGATATGCAGTAGCACTCTTGCAAGGCCTGGGAGAAGGGCCTTATCCAGAGGAGCCATTTATGGGTCAACGAAAACATAGTAGCTGACCTAGTTGTCATTTTTAAACTTGCATCTTTTCTCCTTTCTTGGTGAACTAACAGCTGCCTGAGGCCCTGATCATGGAGCTATGTCAGACAAGTTCATAGGTGAGATTCCCAACCCTGCCCCCAAATGAAATCACGTAAGTATAGAATCCCAGGTTTAAATGCATCTTAGAAATCATATAGTCACCCCTGCCCCACCAATATTAGGTCTAAATCTCTTTTTTAGTATATGAAGAATCAGAAAAGATATGATCAATTCAATATGATAAATGTAGAAGTAAAAATATTTTGAGGTGTTTTTTACTGATAATTATTTAAATTAGAATCACATTATATATTCACATTTTTTCACTGAATTTTCCAATTTCAGAATTTTTCTATGATATTGTACAATTTTAAAAATCATCTCTGTTGATGCCCACATATTATTCAAAGTGATGTACAATATTTTACCTATTGAGGTCTTATTGTAGGACATTCCATGCTGTTTCTGATTTTCCATAGCGCTTAATAATTGTGTCGAACATATTTGTACCTAATGATTTTTCTTTTTTAAAAATTTGTCTTTAGAGTTTACTCCTACAAAGAATATTGTAGAGTTAAAGAAAAAAGACAAGGTAACTTTCATTTTTTCATTACTATTTCTAAACCATTTTCATTATATCTTATTTTCATTACATTCACTATTGTTTTTTCCTGCTCTGTTGGGGGAGTCCACCTCAGAATAAATAAGGGAATTCAAAGAAGCTGCTGCACTTTGTTTTCACATGTGTATAACATTTTCATTTGGGGTAATTAAAAAATACAGCTGTTTATCCATGTACCTTTAAAAGGAAAATAAATATGTATTTTTTCAGAATATATTTATCTTTTTCTCCCCTGTTTCTTTTGGAAAATTTTTGTCCCCATCTTTCCTCATCCTATTAGTGATGGTACATCTTCCTGCAAGCAGGCATGATGGGTGAAGGATGTGCTGGGAGTGTGGGAGAAGAAGGCACGAGAATGCCTATAGCAGAAACCTGCAGGAGTGGGGAGACTCATTCATACCATGGATGGATGAGCTGCTGCTGTTTGGTAATAAAATGTTGGGGAGCGGTTACAAAAAGCATTTAACAAGGACACTTTTTATGATTTATGTGGAGAAACATACATTAATATATGCATAGTAATTGTCCAATAAATATTTGTTGAATTAAGTGAATGTGTATTAGGTACTTAAAGTAAGTACTTGATATATGTGATTGTATTTATATGAATGATACTTTATATGTCTTATGTAGCAGATAACTTTTATTGTCTATATTAAATTTCTATGTTTTTAAAACTTTGAAAATAAGGGCTTCCTTTGCTTGATAAGTCCTCATATATTGAGCACCTACCTACCCAGGGTTGTTTTTAATCCCAGTCTATGGAAGCTATAAATTTACTGAATGTGACTATGTTAAAATTATGTTAGATTAGTTTTAAACAAGAAAAATGAACTATTTTTTAAAGATTTTATTTATTTATTTTTAGACAGGGAATTGAGGGAGAAAGAGAGAAAGAAACATCAATGTGCGGTTGCTAGGGGCCATGGCCTGCAACCCAGGCATGTGCCCTGACTGGGAATTGAACCTGTGATGCTTTGGTACACAGTCCACACTCAATCCACTGAACTACTCTAGCCAGGTCCAAAATGAACTATTTCTAAATTTCTAAAGGATAAATTATTAAACAAGAATGCAGCTTTCTTTCAAAAGCGCATTAATGTTTCTCATAAAATAGAGAGCAATGATAAACAGAGTGGGGGATGAAAGCACTTGAATTCCTAGGTTTACAGGATGGAGGAACAAGCCTGTTTCTACACAGGGAGATGAGAGAAGGCAGAAATTTTCTGGCTATTTATTTGTCATCCAATAGGTGCCAGACTCTGCAGATATCATGCCAGGCACTATGCTCAGCAGTGAAGAAATATCCATGAACAGCATATGTGTGATGGAAAACACCAGCCAGGATGTGTCTTCCAATGACTTTCATGGGTCTGCTTATAATAGATGCTTATTTACCATGTCTTTCTCCCCACAGTTAGAACTATGGGTTCAAATATAAATTCTGAAAGAAGGAATAAGTCTTGTGTGTAGCACTTTACAACTTACAAACTGCAGTTGAGATTTCCAATTTGTACAGACAGATACAGGAGAAGGCTGGGAAGTGCAGGGCACTGAACAGACTTTACAAAGTCATGTGGAGCAGGAACCAGAAAGAGAACCTGGATCTCCTGTATACAGCCCAGTATGTTTATGGTAAATTTCACATCAATTGTTGCCCTATGGATTTTTTTTTATGTGTTAGGTACTAGGTGTCTGAAGAGATAGAAAGCATTATGGAGGAAGTGGGAAAGAGTTGAAACCATTAGTGGGGTGAGGGGTGCCAAGGACACACTCCAGAGTTATAGCGAGTATCCTATTTCTGTATTGTGAAATTCACACAACAATCCTTCATGTGTAACAGGTCCCATTCTTTATCTCTTTATAGGTAATTTAGGCCCCAAGAAAGTGTTACTTCTTACATGGATCACCTCACACATCCCAACAATGTGACTGAGTTTATTCTCTTGGGACTCACACAGAATCCACAACTACAGAAAATACTCTTCATTGTCTTTTTGTTCATTTTCCTATTTACCGTTCTGGCCAATCTGCTCATCATCATTACCATTTCCCTCAGCCCCACACTTTCAGCTCCCATGTACTTCTTTCTCACTTGCTTGTCTGTCATAGATGCCCTCTACACCTCTGTCACCACCCCCAAAATGATCATCGACCTGTTGTACCAGAGGACAACCATCTCTTTGGGCAGCTGCCTGACTCAGCTGTTTGTGGAGCACTTCCTGGGAGGCTCAGAGATCATCCTCCTCATTGTCATGGCCTATGACCGCTATGTGGCCATCTGCAAGCCCCTTCACTATGTGACCATCATGAGGCAGGGGCTCTGCTGCCTCCTGGTGCTGGTGGCCTGGATTGGGGGGGTCCTGCATGCCACTGTACAGATTCTTTTCATGGTCCACTTGCCCTTCTGTGGTCCCAATGTCATTGACCACTTCATGTGTGATCTCTTCCCACTGCTGAAACTTGCCTGCAGAGACACCTATAGGCTCAGAATGATAGTGGCAGCCAATAGTGGGGCCATGTGCTTGCTTATTTTCTCCATGCTGCTCACCTCCTACATAGCCATCCTGAGCTCCCTGAAATCCCATGGCTCTGAAGGACAGCGCAAAGCCCTCTCTACATGTGGAGCCCACTTAATGGTAGTTGTACTCTTTTTTGTGCCTTGCATATTCACCTACATGCGTCCTGTGGTCACCTACCCTGTGGACAAGCTGGTGACTGTGTTCTTTGCAATCCTAACTCCCATGTTTAATCCTGTCATTTACACAGTGAGAAACTCAGAGGTGAAAAATGCCATGCGGAGTTTGTTGAAGAAGAGAGTAGCTTAGCCTGTTCAAATGCCAAGAGCGTGATGATGTATATAAACAGGGAGGATTATATCTATAGCACACTGTGGAAAAAAATTAACAGATTCTGGGGATCATTGGTAGGGAAAAAAAAGTTCTGAAACTAACACTTATTGAGCAGTAAGAAATGTTTCGGCTTTTTCCTTGGTACTTCTGATAACTTTTTTAAACTTTGTTTTTATTGTTTACAGTATTATAATTGCATAATTTCCTTCCTTTGCCCACCTCCACCTAGCCATCACCCTCCTTTCTTCAGACAATCATGATTTTAAGAGTATATGCACCCCGTGTTCATAGCAGTGGTATTTACAATAGCCAAGATCTGAAAACAGCCCAAGTGCCCATGAGTAAATGGCAAATTAAAAAAACTGTGGTACATTTACACAATGGAATGCTACTTGCTGCAAAAAGGAAGGAACTCTATCTTTTGCAACAGCATGGATGGTCCTAGAGATTATTGTGCTATTATGCTTTTGATAACTTTCAATGTACTTTTCCACAGCCTCGATGTTCATGTGCATAGACTGAGGGTATGCAGTGGAAAAATCGATGATAAATGCCTAGTGTGATGCTTCTAGCAGGGGTGTCCAACCTTTTGGTGTCTCTGGGCCAGAGTGGCAGGAAGAGTTTTTCTGGCAACACATTAAATACATTGTGACACGTAATCACAAAAAGATCTCATAATGTTTTAGGTAAATTTATGATTTTGTGTTGGGCTGCATTCATACCTATCCTGAGCCTCATGCAGCATGTGGGCCAAGGTTGGACAACTCTGTTAGGGTAAGTTTTTTTCAGAATGTCATTGCTATGTTTTGAATTTCGTTTTTTTTAAGATTTTATTTATTTATTTTTAGAGAGGAAAGGGATGGAGGGGGAGAGAGAGAGAGAGAGAGAGAAAGAGAGAGAGAGAGAGAGAGAGAGGGAGAGAAACATCAATGTGTGGTTGCTGGGGGTTATGGCCTGCAACCCAGGAATGTACCCTGGCTGGGAATTGAACTTGGGACACTTTGGTTCCCAGCCGGGGCTCAATCCACTGAGCTATGCCAGCCAGGGCTTGGAATTCTTTATACGTGTTATGTGGAAGAAATTGGCTTTTCCATAGGACTTTCATATTAGAATTCTGTTATTTTTGCTTAGCTTGTGGTAAAGCAAAACAAAACAAACAACCTACCCCCCAAGAAACACAAATAAACATAAAAAACCCAGAGGACTGAAATTCTTAGAATATATGGGGAAAGGGATGTTTGGGGAATTAGAGAATCCCTGCTGAGTTTTTCCCCTTTTGGCACTATGTATCTACCAAAAGTGAACAGAAAGAGCCCCACAGAAGGAAGAAATAATCATTCATGACCTATCTCTGTTTTTTCTCAGCACAAAAATAAGCCAAAAAATTTGAAGTTACCGAAATTATTCTTAATTTGGCCTTATTTTCTTAAATTCTTTTTGGCTCACAGTTTTTCTTGTAGAAAGGAAGGATTTTTTTTTTTTCATTTCTCCTTTCAAAGACATTAATAGCTATTTGAAGCAACAAAGGTGAACATTCTTTTATCTAACCTCAAGAAAAGTGCATATGCTTAGGTTCCAAAGCTGTTTCTCTGGAGGTGCGATACATGTATTTACATTAAAAAAATGCTTTATTATCAATCATAGATATTTAGGTGAGTTAGGTGACTCATCCACATACTAAGCCGGCAGACTCCATATTACTATCCTCATTTTACTGGAAAGCAAACTGAAGCCAAGGGAGGTTTGATCACTTACTTGCCTCAGTTCACACAGCTAAGAGTTTGAGCTACACACCTTGAATTCAGGTCTTCCAAACGTCAGTCTTACCATCTTTCAACAAAAAGCACTTGCCTGTTTATGTCTATAGATAATATTATCAACAGCCTAAAGATTTACATAATTTTTCCAGAAAGTTAGTTCGTTTGTTTATTTATTTATTTATTTATAGGAAAAAGGAGGGAGAAAGAAAGGGAGAGAAACATCAATGTGTGGTTGCCTCTCACATGGCTCCCACTGGGGACCTGGCCTGCAACCCCAGCATATACCCTGACTGGAAATTGAATCAGTAAATCTTTCGTTCACAGCCTGAGCTCAATCCTCTGAGCTACACCAGCAAAGGCTTCCTATCACAAAGTTTTTGTCTAATATTTTGTAGAGTTATCTCACACATAGCCACATATTTCAGCAACAATGCCCCTCTGTGTATGTGGAAAATATCAGGGCACTGTACATTATCATATAACATTTATAAAGCAAAGCTTCTCATTATGACATTCCGCCTCATGTTACATTTTATGAATAAACTTTTCTTAAACTCACTGGTCATCTGGGGGTATCTCTTCCATAATTTGACCATAAAATAATGTCATAGGATAATACATCTGTTCTTTGGGGGTACCTCTGTGTTCTACTTTATGCACAGTTATTAAATTCGTAAGAAATAGAACATTTTTCTACAAAGCCTAGGTCTGGATGAGATATAAGCAACACTTAATGTATTAAATATGGTCAAGTCTGCAGCAGCTGGTGAGAAACAATTTGACAGAATCTGGACTAAATGACACATGTTTAGAAGATGAGAGTAAGCCAGCAGTAAGGATAAGAAGAGTACTGAGTCAATGTTCTTTCCACTCTAAGACAAAGAGGAGGTTTTGAAGAGGGAAACTACAGCCCGTGATTGTGTCTTATGGGCCATACTGAGTACTCAGTGGATGAGTGAGGAGACTGATGAGGCACAAGTTACAAATGGTCAACAGCAAAGTTGGAAGGTGCAAGAACTGGAGGAGGAAATGTCAGGTGGTCTGACATTCTTAGTGGATGGAGTTTGCTGCTGTGGGGATAGTTGTAAAGAATGTTAAGATGTCCCTTTGCACTCCGCATCAAGATTTTCTCATGAGGATCAACTGTCATTTGATTATTTTTGATACTTACCCAGCATGTAAGGAAGCAAGATTGTTTACTCCTAAAAATTAGTAAGATAAATGTTTGGATCTATTGGATAAGGGTACTTTAGTTTAATTTGGACTTTTAATTCAGTGAAAATGTGAAGTGAAGGGAGTGAGCTGCTATTGTTCAAGGCCAACTATGAAGCAGTTTGTTCTTTATATATTTTAACTCCCTGAATGTACAAAGAATTTTATTGGATCTTTACTCCATTTTTTACAGAAAAAAGTGAGACTCAATTCAGCTAAGAAATAAAGGCAAGTGTTTTGGAATCTGCCTCCTCTAGTCTTCTCACTTCAAAATTCACCTCACTAGCATGGTGTGAAAATATTCAAACACAGGACCAATCATTAGTCACATTTTCAAGATTGTCCTTACAGCTTTCTCCTTTTATTTGGGGGGCCAAGTTCTCTTAACTGTTTTATCTTCCTTGATTTCCAATTTCCAAACCCTGCCAGCAACTCAGAGGCAAATCTAAAGGTTCATGATCTCTTGGGGAAACCTCTTTAAATTCCAATTGGAAATCAAGGAAGAAACTTTGCCTCTCTATTGATTGTTTTCCCTGAGACCATGTTGAAAATGGTGCTTGAGGCAGCAGGGAACATTCTCTAGTTTTTCTGCCAGAGATATTCTTCCTCTCTCTCAGATGTAAAAGTAGCACTTGGAAAATACCTTTGCTTTTTTTTCCAGCCACTGAGTGAACTTTAATTTATAGCCAATAGAGATGGCAATCACCAGCACTTTCAAGGAACTCACCCATGGTGAGATCTATAATTCACAGTTTTTTTTTTCTGAGAAAATGTGAAGTTGTGAGGCTGTACTTAAAAGTAGGGTGTCATGGTCCACGTATGAGGTTTAATGCGACATGTCAGTCTATCATTTAACTGTGCACACATGGGTTAGTTACATAATCTTTCTGGCTTTCAGAAGCTTTACTTTTGATGGGGGTTATATTATCAAGTTCAAAGGGTCTAGAAACCAATAATACATGTGGAGTCAATAGGACAGTGCTTGACACATAATATAGTCCATGCTCAATAAATAGCAGCTGTCAGAATGCAAACTGTTTTTGGAAGGTTAGGAGGTCCTATTAATTCAAGTCTAATGAAATCAGACCTGTCTTCAGTTTTTCACCTTTAGGTTAAATCCAAATATCTTAAAAATGTAACAAGTCTATATTTCTGTATTGGCTTTCTAGCAGCATTTAATTTATTCTTTCTTGTTGTATTCTCAATTATTCATATGAGGACGAATGTCCTGGTGTAGTTTTGCATATTCCTATCCTTGTGTTTTTTATTAAAAAGTGGAATTTTCAGAGTCTGTATAAAGAATAGTCTTGTAGGAGCATGATAATTCAACCGCTGTTTACTATTCACAATTATTGATATAATATTGTACTAATATTCCCAGTACTAAACCCCCAGCAAAGGCACACAGCCATTCATTAAGCGTAGAAAAGAGTGTCTCACTCAAGTCACAGAGCAGAATCTTCTAATTTTAATTATATTCACTGAATTTTCCCTAGAGCATTTGATATCATAAATAGTCTTAGATTTCTGCACCAGAACTGTTCAGGAATAGTTACATGGCTGAACTTAAAATGCTTTAGTGCTAGGGGTTGTGGCTTTGCCTCTTTCTTAGAGTGAACTGAATCGCTAGGGCAATAGAAGAAAAGAAGGTTCAGACATCTGTCAGGAAGGACATAGGTGGACACAGAGAAAGGTTAGTTTATTCAAATTCCAGAATCAGTAAGGGTGTATAAGTTGAGACATTCAGGGACATCAGCAGATTACTATGGAGAGGAGATAAAGGGCTCTGAAATCTGAAGAGAGTATTTCTCAGATAGTCAAAAAGGAACATGATTAGGTAGATAGAAAATAAAACTTTTATTGCTAAAGTAAAGAATACACTGGAATTAAGGAACTTAAATAGGAGAGTAGTTTGAATGTGGTTTTAGTTTATTCTTTTAATTTTCAATAATTATATTTACTTAGAAAAATACATGCAAATGTGACTAATATGCACATATAGGTGCATATAAATGCAACTAAAATTCACTGCTTGAAATATAATTACAAAGTACTACTTATGACAACCTTATTACTAATTTTTAATATATTTTTGATTATTATATGTACTTTGAAGTTGAAAGAGGAATCTATTGTTTTTGGAACAACGGATGCTAGCATCAGTTTGCTGACAAAATACATGAGAAAGAAATAGTGGGCACTGGGGAGAGAGGGGAGGCCAAATTCCCAAGGCCACAGCCCCATGAGGTGGACTAAAGCCCACAGTGCCTGTCTAGGAGGGGCCCTGCACAATCTGGTGGTGCTCCAGTATATTAAAATACTTGGTATGAAGAAAGGAAAGACCTTGGAATCTTGTAGGGAAAATATGAACAGAATCAGCTGCTTCCTACAGGACTGTACAAACTACAAATTGATTTCAAAATGAATATAGAGATTGGGAAGAGCTGGGCCAAATATCTGGCTATTTATGGAAGATTTATGTTAGTTTACAATTTTCAGTGTAAGATTCTATGTATGTTAGCATGTTAGTTCCACTGACACAAATTAACTATACTGGAGATAATAAAATTATAGTAAACACCCATCTCCTTTGTTTTTAACTGTTTAGATAGAGGATGGTATTGTGTTGTGGGTTTTAAACTTGAGTCTTTTTGGTTGTCAGGGCAACACTCAACCCACTGAACTACACCAGTCAGGGCTAAACCTGACCCTTAATGTTAACTCTACATACCAAAAGTAAGTCTACCATATGTTTTCTTCTAAATTTTAAATTTATATTAAAATGTCTGTGCAAAGAAGCAGAATTATTACAATTTTTAATTTTCTCACTTAACATATTGTAAACAGGCCTCACCATTTATGTCCTTGTATTATTTAGTATTCACAGCATTTTAATTTGTAGTACCCTGACTTGCATTAACATCTTCTTATTGTTGAACATATCATATATATTTAAAGTTTTGCTGTTATAAAAGACATGCATCATCTTGAATCACAGAACTATACTACTTCATTTCATCCTTAGAAAATTTTTTAGGATTGGGCTCTAAAAAAACTAATAGAAACAGGTATATAATTCTGGAAGTATTTGTTAAAACATTTCTGAAAGGAATACATGAAATCAGGAGTGTGATTGCAATTTTGGAATTAATATTATTTTCTCCCTTTTTATTGAATTGATTGGGGTAACCCTGGTTAACAAAATTACACAATTTTCAGGTGCATAATTCAACAACACATCATCTGTACACTGTACTGTGTGTTTAGCACCACAAGTAGAGTTTCTGTCTGTGACAATTTATGTCCCTATACCCTCCTCTACCACACACCCCACTTCCCTCTCCCTGACAATCACCATACTATTGTCAACGGGCATGAGTGGTGTGTCTTTCATTTTTCTTTTTTGCTTAGTGCCCTCACTTCTCCCACCTAACAGCCCTCTCCCTCAAAAGCTGTCAGCTTGTTGTCTTTATCTTTGAGCCTGTCTCTATTTTATTTGTTTATTTTGTTTATTAGATTCCACATATGAGTGAGATCATATGGTACTTGTCTTTCTCTAACTGGCTTACTTGACTCAGCATAATGCTCTTCAGGTCCATCCACACTGTCCAAAGGGTAAGATTTTCTTCTTTTTTACAGCCCAGAAGTATTCCATTGTGTAAATATACCTTTTGGGAATGTGAAGATGTGGTGAAAAGGGGACCCTGGTGCACTGTTGGTGGGAATGTGGATTGGCACAACCACTGTGGAAAATACTGTGGAGTTACCTCAAAAATTAATAATGTAATTGTCTTATGACCCAGTGATTCTGTTTCTGGAAATTTATCTGAAAAAAACTGAAACACTAATTTGAAAGAATATATGCCCACTTTGTTCATTGCTGACAAGCTGATAACTATTGGATCATACAATGGTATTCTTTACTTTTTAACAAATGGTCGTTGACTGATCCAGTGACCTTCCAGGGTTTGCTTTGTACTCTTGCTTTTTGGGTGACAATTTGTAGCTGGATATGGTGTTCATAGTGTGGGTTTTTTAAAGAATGTCTAGTACCTTGGGAATGTAGTGGAAATGGTTATTTCAAAGTAAGCATGAAGACATATATTATGACAAACAACCGTATCTTTATTGTAAATTCTCTTTGTTAGTTCAAAATGGTTTTCACAAAGATCAGGTTATTTTTCATTCTGACAGTAAGCCTCATTATTATTTTATTTCCTCATTTAACAAATTATATGTATATGTACACACATATTTCAGACATAAATTTCTGTTATATGCACAGGTGAGGACACAACCATTCTCAAAAACTGATGTCTTGCTATGGAAAATAGTCAGTAGTTGGAGTACTTTTCTGGACAGCTCATGGGTACAGTGGTGGTCTTGCTAAGTGAGAGAATAGTGACTAAAATTGGCACTGATCATAAGTAAGTTTTATATTTTGCCAATTTGACACTCACCATAATCCTGTGGGATGAGCTCGTAGGTTATACATGAACATACTTGGTTTGCAGTAAAGTCATATACATGACAATTTGTACATTATCAGATTGGGTCACATAGTATAAGTAATCAGTAAATATTTTAAAAAGTCTCAAGACTCTAGCTATACTCAGCATACTCTTTCCATTCCTTACCTATGTGGTTGTTGCCCATTTGTATCTGTAGTAATTGGACTATTACTTTCTGAATGTACATCCCTTGCTCTGTGTCATCAAGGGGCCTCCTTCAAGCATGAGGAAAAGAATGAGAAGACTTTGATTTCCACAGGCATATGAAGACAGTAGCAGGGCCAGGTCTGCTCCTTTCTGTCTTCATCCATTAGGAATACTTAAGTGTTGGAGCTGGGATTCTGTGTTTAAATTCCAGACCCAGCATGTTATTTGATGTTGTCTCCTTAATCATGGATTGTCTTCCAGGAAAATAAGTATACTAACATATAACATGGGCCA
The DNA here is from genome assembly GCF_004126475.2 of Phyllostomus discolor. Classification (NCBI taxonomy): domain Eukaryota; kingdom Metazoa; phylum Chordata; class Mammalia; order Chiroptera; family Phyllostomidae; genus Phyllostomus; species Phyllostomus discolor. Next base: position 157,585,043 of record NC_040908.2, read on the forward strand.
TTTCCTAGGACTATTTCTTGAACAGCTGCTTTCTTTACATTAGTTAACTTGGTCATGCTGACAATACCCTTTAGTAGGTATCATTTTTCATAAACAAACTGTTCTTATTTTATATGATGAATGAGGAAAGAACCCAACTCATCATGTACATACTTGTTAAGTGTTAGTGTAGAGCTAGGCACTTTCCCATAGAGCTTTCCTTTTTACAGGGAATGAATTAATTTATCTTTTTTTGTTTTGTTTTTAATGAATTTATTGGGGTGACAGTGGTTAACAAAATTATATAGACATCAAGTGTCCAATTCCATAATACATCACCTGTATATGGTATTGTGTGTTCACCATCAAAAGTCGAGCCTCCTTCTATCACTATTTATTCACCCTTTAACCTCTTCTACATACCCCCTGTCTCCACCTCTCCTTCCCTCTGGTAATCATACTATTGCCTGTCCATGAGTTGTTTTTCTTAATCTTTTCACCTTTTCATCCAGTCCCCTAACCCAGCGCCCCTCTGATAGCTGTCAGTCTGCTTTCTGTATTCATCTTAAAGGCCCAATTCAGCTCAGAATTCAAAACAATTGGATAAGTAGCGATGATTTTCAAATGACTCTTAAACTAGGGGTTATTTCTCCTTCTCTTTGTAGATAAGGTCATCTCCTTGTCAGTGATGGCATGTGAGTCACCCTATTCCCATTCCATACTAATGTCAGGAGTGACCAATAAATTACACGTTCTTTGGCTCAGTGTGGATATGGCTTCTGAATTCTCTTCAACAATTCACTCCAGGAAACTCTAGCTAAATGATCTGCTTTGGCAGTGGAGATTAAAAGTATATCACTTCCCTACTGTATATGAATACTTCTCCTATAAATAAGCTCTCTCCACTGTAAAGTATTGAATAATTTCTCTCCTTGCATCTGCATTTGCAACCTTCAGCAAATTTCTAATTTCCTGTTCTCATTTACAACAGAAACATGTAATCATCTTTTCACATGGATACACCAGCTGGTCGAAGAGTGTGATACAATGGTGTCATAAACTGGTCCCAGGTGAATTTTTCTTTGCATCATTATTGAAGATTTTATATGTTTACTCTAGTAGCATTTAGCTTTTCCTTGGAAATCATGCAAAACCAAAGCTTTGTAACTGAGTTCGTCCTCCTGGGGCTTTCACAGAATTCAAATGTTCAGAAAATAGTATTTGTTATACTTTTGTTCAGCTATATGGCAACTCTCGGGGGCAACTTGCTAATTGTGGTGACCATCAGCAGCAGCCCAGCACTCCTGGACTCCCCCATGTACTTCTTCTTGGCTTTCTTGTCCTTCCTGGATGCCTGTTTCTCCACTGTCATCTCCCCGAAGATGATTGTGGACTCTCTCTCTGAGAGGAAGACCATCTCCTTTGAGGGCTGCATGACCCAGCTGTTTGCTGAACACTTCTTTGCTGGAGTGGAGGTGATTGTCCTCACAGTCATGGCCTATGACCGCTATGTGGCCATCTGCAAGCCCTTGCATTACTCTTCTATCATGAACTGGAGGCTCTGTGGCATTCTGATGGGGGTGGCCTGGACAGGGGGCTTCCTGCATTCCATAATACAAATTCTCTTTGCTTTACAGCTGCCCTTCTGTGGCCCCAATGTCATCGATCATTTCTTATGTGATTTGTACCTGCTAATAGAGCTAGCCTGCACTGACACTCATGTGTTTGGCCTTTTGGTGGTGGCCAACAGTGGGTTTATGTGCATCCTAATCTTCTCCTTGTTGCTTGTCTCCTATGGTATCATCCTGTGCTCTCTGAGAACCCACAGTACTGAAGGGCGGTTGAAGGCTTTCTCCACTTGTGGATCTCACATTACTGTTGTGGTTTTGTTCTTTGTCCCCTGCATATTCACGTATGCCCGACCTCCATCCACTTTCTCCTTTGACAAAACGGTGACAATATTTTACACCATCCTAACCCCCATGCTCAACCCTTTGATTTACACTATCAGGAACAAAGAAGTGAAAAATGCCATGAAGAATGTGTGCAACAGAGTAATGGTAGTTTGTAATGGAAGGTGAGACTGATTCGATAGAATCTACACTCTGTGTGTTCTAAGACATGATGGAGCTGCTGAATGTAGTTTCTGCAATGAAGACTTAGAGTGGTCCAGGGTCCCTAAGTCTGCCCTGGCTTCAGCACTCTCAATAGCATCTCTGTTCCTTGAGGGGCCTTTAAACTGTAGACGGCATTGAGGCCAGATTGGCAGAAATTTCTGTCTTGGGGTACCCATCACTTGAAGAGATTTAGGATGAGAATAGGAAGGGCTGTTCTTTCTCCACACCTAAGTTTTTAAGACCCTTGGGAACCCTTGCCCATGAGCCATACATCTACACTGTTTCTGGTTTTGAGGCAGTGATATTCTACTAGGGCATGGAGACAGAAGTTGATTTCTGCAATGAAATCTTGCATCTAACTATCCTTCCTAATGTTTTCTTTGGTTCCCTCCCCTCTCTGTCTTTCTGTATGCTACCCTCTGAATCTTCTTTCCTTGGGTCAGCTCACTGTCCTCTCTCCTGTACTCACTTCACTCATTCTCTGCTCTTGCCTCTTCAACACTCATTCATTTAGGTATCTTTTTTCTGCTGTGTATTTGCTTCACCATGCAGCGTACAGAACTTGACTCTGGAGTTAGACCAGAAAATTAAGGTATCAATTCATGTCTTTCTTGGAGGGCTCAGGATTTCCCTTTTGTAGGACCTACATGATCCTAAAGATACAAATACAAATGATTTTGTTTGCTTGCAGTCAAATACCCTGAACCAATGCATGTTTTTCCCTTGTGATATTTTGCTGACTGTTGTCCCCTAACTCTTCCTGTCTTCACAGCCTAAAGCTCCCTCCATTTGGTGTTTACTTTCTGTAGAAACCAATATATTGAAATGAGTAGTAATCATTAATTATTTCTTTTATAGTCTTCAGATATGATTAAAACTGCCAACCACAGCTTGTAATTATTATAAGATCTCCAGTTTATCACACTCAACTAATACTATTTTAATTGGACTGCAAGCAAACAAAGTTTTAATTAGATGTGTAACTTCATTAGAAGTACATGGGAAATTTTATTTACTACTATTTAAATATTTTACTTAGGCCAAGTCAGTATAAGTTTACTGAATACTGAGTTTCAAGGAACCTTGTTGGGAATTTTAAGACATAAAGCCATAGCTTCACTTCTTTCTTGTTTTTGAAGTTTGATTTACCAATCAATTCATTCTCCAGGTATATTTCTATTTTTTGAACCAATATTGATTTTGGGAGTACTACATTCAGTTGGGTGTAATTCTTATGTAGTTAATGATCTTATCTAAAGGCATGTTATTTAACCAGCTTTATTGTAAAGAGGTTAAAGACTTCTTTAATTTATTTTTTTGATCAACACTAAAAATAAATGAATAAAGAAATGACTTTAAAGGATTTCTTCTGGTATCTGGACTGCAGGTATATATTGGTTTTAGTACAAATGTGATGACTGATTTGAAGGTGCCATTTTTTAAAACGGATTATTTTGTTTTATTTTTACAGAGCAGAGAAGGGAGGGAGAAAGACAGGGAGAGAAACATCAATGTGTGGTTGCCTTTTGCATACCCCCTACTGGGGACTTGGCCAAAAACCCAGGCATATGCCCTGACTGGGAATTGAACCAGCAACCCCTTGGTTCACAGGCCAGCATTCAATCCATTGAGTCACACCAGCCAGGGTGATTTGAAAGTGCAGTTGGTTCATTGAAGGACTGATGAGTAATTAGAAAGAAGACAAGTATCTCAAAACTCATATGGACATAAACTCTGGGTCATTTGACATTAATAGTAAAAGGCATAGAAATATTATGAGAGAAAAAAGATGATAACTCACAAATTGAAGCAACAGATTTAAACTAGAAAGGGGAAAAGTTGATAAATTTGACTGTATAAAATGCAAAAAAGCTAGAGTTTAAAACAAAGATATTACAAAACTAGCTGACAAAAGATATACATAATTCAAATAGGTGAAATAGAAGAAGAAAAAGTATAAAAAATATTGTCCCAAATCAATAATAAATATCTATCATAATTCTAACCAAATCAATCAGATAATTCTCCAGTTTAAAATTTTATTAGAAATCTATGCTGTATTGCTGTAATTTTAGAAATGATGGAAAATCATCCAGGTTTTTACACAAAAAAGAATATATATGACCCTGAAAAACCTGCAAGAATATGCAAGCAATTAACAGTTACTTTTGGAGTGTGGGATTGCAAAATTATGAATTTTTGAAGGGTACTTTCTTCACCCTGTAATCTATGTAAACTTTGATGGAGATTTTATTATAAATATATACTTTCTGTAATAAAAGTATTTCTAATAAGTAATGAAACAATCCAAGTGGGTCTTTGACAATAGTTAATAATTTTGAAAATATTCTTATTTTATGTTCTTTAATCACCTGGAAATGTTTCTTTTTATGATACTTCAGTCACTAATGGAAGTTTTTAATGATCAAGTCATTTGTACTAGATAAGAAATTACCCTTTGACATTTCTCATGGTCTGAAAAGCCCTCTGTCTTTCTCTCTTTGATCAATAACTAAGGAAAAATGGATTTGCTGAGAATCAAATCACTTTAATATACTTGGAGTATTTAAATAGTATTCTCTCTGAACATAGGTAATATGCTAATTTTCTGACCTTTTGAAGCCTTTTAAACTTTCTTACTTTCTTTTATGTATTGTTGTTTAAATACAGTTTTGTCCATTCTTTCCCCGCTACTTCCCCCAAACCCAGCCATCCCCACCTCCCACCCCTGATCCCACCAAACCATGGAAATTTGTTTTGATGAAATTATTAAAAATAAGCAAAAGACTAAACATGAGAAGACATATTCTAAAGCATGTTGTTAGGGTAAAACTTTGAAAGCAATTTAAAGTAAATGTTTGAATTTATAGTATGAAATTTTAATATGTTAATTTATAACAAGCAACTTATCCTTTATCTGTCTAGCTGCTCCCCTCATGGTTGTGCCCTAGACCTGGTCATTACCTATAATTCAAATCCTTTCAAAATCTCTCAGTTTCATATCCATGAATTTTCGAGTACACGTTCATCATTTTCAGTTGATGTCTACTGCTGCTCCACTCTAAAAATTGTTTGACCCAATGTCACATACAAAACATTGTCCCTGACAACCTTTTACATGACATCAGGCATGTTCCTGCCTGAGGAGCTTCACACAGGTTGTTTTCTGTGTCTTCATTATCTGTCCTCTGGAATATGCATGGCTTGTCTGCTTATATTCTTTGGTTTATTGTTAAAATGTGTCTTCTCCATAATGAGTTTTCTGACTAACTCATAGATGAGCAACTCCCACCTACTAACATTCTGTATGTCCTATTCTTCCATCTCTGTTTAATTTTTCTCCTTAGGGAGTATCATCCCTTAACATGCCAAATAGTTTTGAATTCATTTTTTGTGTATATACTAGAATATGGTTCATATGAAGGTAGGGATTTGTGTCTTTTTAGAAAAGATTTACCATTAGACCCACAATGCCTAAAATAGTATCTGGCCCATAGTGTGTGGTTAATAATGACTGATTGAATAATAATAAAATATGTAAGTGAACTTCTGCTCCTGGGTGAGGTTAAATAACTTGTGGCCAAAAATGCTCTTGTCATGAACACCTAGAAAGCCAAATGCGATAGACAGATCACCTGTATGGGCTACTGGAAACATCCTAAGTGGAAGGCATAGGCTCCAGAGAGAAGACATTCAAAAAGTCGAATTGTGTGACTGCTTTTCCCCTGGGAGCATTAGTTGAATCTGGGCATTGGTAGGACATGGGAATCTGGGCTTCACAGGTGAAGGGTGCTGAGGGAGGGCAGAGGCAACAGCAAGTCTTTTGGAGGAAATTTGGAGAGCTTCGATCATGCAGTATGTTTTCCCTCAGAAGATTTCTGTAATCCCAGGGTTTGCTGTGTGTTGAATTGCATCCTCCCAAAAGATGTTGAAGTCCTAACCTTAGTGGCTGTGAATGTTACCATCATATTAAGGTAAGTCATTGGGGAGGCCCTAATCCAATATGACTTGTGTCTTCATAAAAAGGGGGGATTTGGACACAGAGACTCAAGAACACATGCCATGTGAAGATGGAGGCAGAGACAGGGGTGATGCATCTACAAGCCATGGAACTCCAAAGATTGCCATGAAGCCACTAGGAGCTTGGGTGAGGCTAGGAACAGACTGTCATCATATCCCCAGGAGGAAGTGTATAATAAAGCCAAATGAAAAGATGAAATACAACCATTTGTGACAACATGAATGGGCCTTGAGAATACCAGGCTAAGTGAAATAAGTCAGAGAGAAGAAGTTAAGAATCATATGATTTCACTCATGTGTGGGATACACAATGCAATATGTAGGTGATGTATCATAGAAATGGACTCTTGTCACTGACATAATGTTATTATCCAATGTTACCTCAATATATTTAAGTAAGAAATAGAAAGTTAGCAACTACAAGCATTCTGCTAAAGAAAAACTTTGGTTAATAAAAAATAAAAATAAAACCAAGTAATGAAGAGTAGACACAAAATATATGAATATGAAGAGAAGACAAAAAATTAAAATCTTATTCTCGAGAAAGAAGAATAAAGTTGATAAACTCCTACCACGTGGATACATTATGTGTGTGTATCCATTTGCCAAAACCCATTTGCTATACACTTAAAATTGGTGTATCTCATTGTATATAAGTGATACTTTGTTTACTTACAAATTTACTGACTTCACATTATTTTAGAAATTATAGAAACTTTAATTAGTAGTTTTCATTGTAACTATATTGTGTTTTATCAGTATTATTGTGATTTGGAATAATGATTATATCTAATGATCACATTTTCTAGAACAGGAAACTAGGAGAAAAAGCTTGCCTTAGGCCATAGAAAGAAAAGGATGGAGCTCGAATTCAATGGTATCCCATCTGTCTGAACCTTCACCTGGTCTCTGAGCTTTGTCTGCCATTAGAAAAGATTTCACTTAAAAGACAGAGCCTTTGGTAAATTTTAGAAGTCTAGGCCTAAGTATGACTTAAAAAACATGATTTTCCCTCAGAGTAGGGTGCCGAGTGGAGCACATGGTAACTGAAACGGAAGGTGTCCCTTAGGGCAGACTGGGAGGGGAGGAGGACTCTGAGGGCAGACTCTGCCTATTGACAGCCTTGTTTGGGGTAAATTGGCCCCATGGTTTGCTGTGATCCTGTATTAACTGCTAAGTAGCAGGCTGAAAAAATTGTTCAGGCTTGGGTGGGTTGGGTGGAGTGCTTGTCTCTCCTGAGGCTGGTATTTCTGAACTTTTATGATATTGCTATAAATATCTGATGAAGGAAACCAGAATTCTTTAATTTGCGTGCCCTGCAGGGGAATGTTTGGTGTAACAGGGCTGGCCTTAGAGAAGTTTTTACCACAGAATAGTCGGGATAGTAGTGGGGACATTTTCTTTTTACTCTAGAAAATTCTAAGAAACTTTCTGCTGGTATTCCAGACCCTTTTGGTGAGTCTTGTGGACACATTGTGGACAGGTTGATCATCCACAGAGTTTCTCCCCTCCCCATAGGTCCTGCAACAGAGAGTCAAGTGGATCCCTGTACATTGTGCAGTTTACATGTTGCACACACATGTGAAGGAAATCAGAGCCACCAGAGTGAGAACTGTGAGCTCCCTTTTGGATATTGCCTCCTTGTTTCAATGACAAAGGTCTTCAAGCCACACTGAACTGTTTTCTTTTTCTTGCCTCCCACTCAGGACTGGGTTTCAGAACGTTGCCATCATCCAAGTCTGTCTCCTGTAAAACCTGAGGATCCAGGACTATATTCCCCACGTGCTGAGAGATTCTGATGCATCAGAGTCCCCCAGCTGCCACAGGCCTCTGCTTGATGCAGTGCTGTCTGAGGTCTGATTCTTACTGGAAAAGGGGGTACACTGAAGGGAGCAGTGGCATAGTACCATATACCGGCAGAACTTAGGGCCAGGAAAAGAATGAAGGTGGATATTAATAATATACAATAAGTATGTATTGATACTGATGATTAGTAATGTGATTCTCTAATACTGTGATGCTGATTGTTCTAATATTAATGATACCAACATTGGCTGTAGAAGACCCACCGTGACTGCTACTTCCAGAGAAAAATCGCATCTTCTTTCTTGGGATGGAGGATAGGACAATATGGGGCATGGAAAAGATGGAAATGAAATTGTCTACTGAAACCCTAGGACTAAGTAATTGTGCTTTCTCCCCAACATGGTTTGTGCTCACCTTGCACTGTGGGTTTTCCCTTGGCTAAGCCCTTGATTCCTCTTCCTTCTTTTTCTCATGTGCACATTTTCCTCCTTTGGCTCTGATTCCTGCCATCACTCCTTAACATCTCTATCCTATTTTCCTCACTATTAGTTACTGAATATACATATAAAATGCTGATTTCTTTGCCCCATCCTGAAGTTTGCATCCATTGGGTCATCAGGATACATACCACACACAGCATTGGTCTCTCCTCTACCTGTTTAAGGTTTGTGGGTTTGAACTTCTTTCCTGGTGGTTGAAGTCTGTTGCTTTGCATAACAGGGTGGGGTAGACTGTTAGCAAATTGCCATGGAGCCCCAAGACTTCAGTTCTGATCCTGACTCCTCTCTCACTACTGTCTGCTAACCTCTGCCTCTCAGCTCAGCGTGAAGTACACAAAATAAGACAACATGAACTTGCCTTATGGGAAACGGTGATATCCAATGAACAAAAGATACGAACAAGAACATGAGGGAAGGGCTGCAATGAAGAATGCATGATCCACACACACACACTTTAACATTGGGACATCATTAGCAAGAAAGTGATTTGACTGGTAAAACCCTGAAGACTTTGCTGAGGAGATGGCATTTCAACTGGGTACTCTGTATTCAGGTAGCTCGGGGGAGGGAGGTTGTATCTGAAGATGGTCAACTAGCTGCTGTGCAATATGGGAAATTTAGAGGTCAGAAGCTCTAGGCAGTGTCATGCTTGGTTGGAATGTGCACAAACAGCAGCACTGAGAAGAACTAGTGGAGACGAGGGTGTTGGCGAGAGTTAGAGGGCTCTGACAGCCAGAGTGAGTATTTCAGTCACTGCATTTGAAAACCATAGTAACCATTTCATTATATTTAGGAATCATTGTATTTTCAAAATTTTTTCTTTTCAAGGGGTGACAAGGAGATTAAAGGAGGCAGAGGACAGGAGTGAGAAGAGGACATATCTGAAATTGAGTCTTTTCTTTCTGTTTAGAAATACAGCGGGCCCATGTGAGGATTCACTTCAGAATTCTAGGATTGGCCATTTGTAATACTGACATTTATGGAACATGCCTGGCTGTCTCGTATGTATGAGGTGAACATTAAAAACTCACACAGACATCTCACTCAAAGTGTTATATTCTTTAAATTGTGTGAGATATTATTTATTGAGTATTAGATGGTATGTGAAAGGAATTACATTCTCTATGTTGTGAATATGAAAATAACTCTGTTTTAGGGCAGTGAAAATACTCTGTAGGTTTTTATAATGATGGAGCTGTATCATTACACATTTATCCCGACTCATAACATCTATCACCATGAGTGAGCTCTAAGGAAACTATGGATTTGGGGTAATTATGATGTGTCACTGCAGGTTCATCATTATCGCAGGTGCACCCCCCGGTGGACAATGTGGATAGTGGTGTGTGGGGTGTCATGCATGTGTGGAGGCAGAGACTGTATGGATAATCTCTGTAGCTTCCTCTCAGTTTTTCTGTGAACCTAAAACTTTTCTGAAACATAAAGTTTTAACAATGATATTGACAACACATGGTCCTATTGAAGCTGAGAGGAGATTTAAATTTTGCTGTGCCCCACAGAAAGTGATTGAAAGCGAGTACCTGATCCTTCTGTCAGAAAGGAAGTGACATGTCAGAGCCACTGTCCCAGCACATTTGGGGTGCCTGCAGGCAGTCTGCATTTAGTTGGGGCCACTTGCATGCTTCCCACCGAGTTTCTAAGTGCAGGGAATAGAAAGGCAGATGTCTTCAGAGGAATTCGGACATCCTGAAGGAGATAGGGGCTTCATTACAGATCAGCTCAAATTGTAGTTGGACTAAATTTAGAAACAAATGATGACTAACTTTTGTTAAATAAATCAGAGTGGTAGTTTTTTCTTAGGTGCTGGATAAATCTTAATAAAATCTATTCTGAGGTATCATTGGCAAATACGTTTTCCCATATAGTTGGTTCTCTTTTTTAATACTGTTTTCTTTAGCTGTGCAGAAGCTCTTTTATTTTGATGAGATCCCATTTGTTTATTCTTTCCTTTATGTCCCTTGCTCTGGGGGACATATCAGTAAAAATGTTGCTGTGTGAAATATCTGAGATTTTCCTGCCTATGTTTTCCTCTAGGACTTTAATAATGACATGGCTTATATGTAAGTGTTTTATCTACCTTGAATTTATTTTTGTGTATGGTGTAAGTTGGTGCTCAAGTTTCATTTTTTTACACATAGCTGTCCAGTTCTCCCAACACCATTTGTTGAAGAGACTGTTTTTACTCCATTTTATGTTGCTGCCCCATTTGTCAAATATTAATTGACTGTAGATACTTGGGTTTATTTCTGGGCTCTCTGTTCTGTTCCATTGGTCCATGTGCCTGTTTTTATGCCAGTACCAGGCAGTTTTGATTATAGTGGCCTTGTAGTATAGTTTAGTGTCGGGTATTGTGACCCCTCCTACTTTACTCTTCTTTCTCAAAATTGCAGCAGCTATTTGGGGTCATTTATGGTTTCATATAAATTTTTGAAGTGTTTGTTCTATATCTGTGACATATGCCACACTTTAATAAGTATTGCACTGAATCTGTAAATTGCTTTGGGTGGTATGGACATTTTGATGTTAATTCTTCCAATCAATGAACAGGATATATGTTTCCATTTGTTTGTGTCTTCCTTGATTTCTTTCTTCAGTGTTATGTAGTATTCTGCATACTGGCCTTTTACCTCTTTGGTTAGATTTATTCCTAGGTATTTTATTTTTCTTTTTGTTGTATCCAATGGTACTTTCTTCTTGATTTCTGCTTCTGCTGTTTCATTGTTAGTATACAAAAATGCCTCAGAGAAGGGTTTAATCTCCAAATATATAAAGAACTTACAGATTTATATATATAAAGGAAGAAACTTACTTTTCCAAGATTTCCTCCTGCAGGTTGAGAAACTGGCTGCATTTGCAGTTTCTTATTGATCTTTTTCTATTTTCTGACAAAAAATTTGCTTTATGCATATTTTTTGCTTTATGGGATAATAGGCATATGCCATATGCAAAAGATTTGGTCCTATGTATGAGTTTCTGAACAACAGATATATCTGGGAGGGTCATGGACATGTGCAGATTTACAAAGATTCATAGGGGATTAAAGGCAGCAGGAGGTAACAGAATGGAGCAGAAACAAGAAATTTAGTTCAGTCACTGATCTCAAGCTGACTCTTCTTTTCTCTCTGCAGATCAAAACTTGGTCAACTGCATCTTATGTACAGCCACCAGCATGACAATGAATAACAGTGTGATTGAATTCATTTTCTCTGGTTAGACACAGGATGTAGGAAAACAGAAAGCAATAATTGTGTTCTTCTTGATTCTTTACCTTGTGATACTGTCAAGGAACTTTCTCATTGCAGTGACTATTAAAACAAGCAAGACCCTTGGGAGTCCTTTTGGAACCCAGGCACCAAAGCTCCATTTCTGAGCACTCTCAGTAACTTGAAGGAATTATAAATATAACCATGTCTCATTGTCTTGTACCTCTCTTTTCAGTGTCTGTGTTCTCCTTCCTCAATACCTAGGCCACCCCAAAAGTTTTGAAAAAAATAAAACCTGCTGGTAGCATAAGAGTTCGTGATAGTCACGAGTCAGTGAAGTTCAGAAATATTTGGTGAAAATCTCACTAGTGTCTCTGTGTAAAGGTTTGCAGGATAAGACAAGGATTACATGGAGAGAATTACAACTTCTTAAAAAGTTGATAGTAAAAAAAAGAATAGAAAAATTTCTGACAGTCACAGAATCCAAATGAGTAATTGCTTTAGGGAACAATGTGCTAATTAGGTCATGGTTGAATCCAGTCCTGTCCGTGGAAGTTTTATGAGACGACCAAGAAGACTGAACATCCCTTGAGGCATGGAGGAATGAATACCTAATAGCAACTTATCATAGTATTAAGTGAGTTATTCCAAAAGAGACATTATTTTTGGTGCCACATAAATTGTATTATAAAGGTTCTCACCACAAATACTACCATCTCAGAGGACTAACTTCATGCCACTTTACTTAGAGATTTTTTTTTTTGCCACCACCAGAGAGTAAGTCATTGCTGACTTGTGTGTCTAAGACTGATAGTTTACATAAGGCTCTATTAATGACACAGCTGGCTGTGGGGCCTTTGATATTTTTCTTTGTTGACAATCCACTAAAACTCAGAGGGGAATCTCTCACTTGTAGCCCAAACAAAATCATCTGAGGAGAAACAGAATTGTCAAGGGAAGGTGCAATAGGCTATTAGGAAGAAGAACTCATAGATCTTTGCCAAACATTTATTGTGTGTAAACACCTGTAGAAGATACAATAATGAAGGTGTTCTCCAAACGTAATGGATGTATTCATAGTGAGTTCATGATTCCATGAATTGGACAAATAGAAGGTGTTAATCTCATTATATTCCCATTTAATTTACAGGCTTGGTGTGGGAATAAAATGGAGAAACAGGCTACATCTGTTTGAACAAATGAGAGCATAAAAAATCTGTATCATTAAATTTTCCATTTGTAATTTTTTGTCTTATGAGAAAATCCTAATGGACAAAGTAAAAGAATAGATTTGGTTATGATCTCTCTGCATCTATATTTCCCAAGGCAGGTCTCACTTGGAAAACAAAAAGGCTCATTGAAGTAATTACATAGATGAATTAGGCAAACAAAACATCTTTTGTTTGAATTCCTCTGTAGTAAGTGAGAATATTAGATATTCCATGTAGGGAAAAGATAAACAGGTCAGGATTGAAGATATGTAATTTCTTCTTGTTTTTTATTTATTGTTGATGATTGTGTTTTTATTTATTTTCTCCTTAATATTATTCAATTACAGTTGTCCTCATTTCACCCCCATTACTCTCCCTTGCCCTACCCTCTACCCAGGTCCCACATCCAATCCTCCCCACCCCCCACTGACTCTGTCCATAGGTCCTATATACATGTTCCTTGACTTGACCCTTCCCCTCCTGTCTCCCATTATTCCCCTCCCCCCTCTTCTGGTTACTGTCAGTTTGTTCTTCAATTCCATGCCTGGTTCTATTATGGTCACTTGTATGTTGTGTTGATTTAGTTCCACTTATACGTGAGATCAAGCGATATTCCTCTTTCAGTGCCTGGATTATTTCACTTAGCATAATACCCTCTAGTTCTATCCATGGTGTTGTGAAGAGTAGGAGTTCCTCCTTTCCTTCTGCTGCATAGTACTCCACTTTGTCATTCCTAAAGCTGTAATCATTTGAATGTGCAATCTTGGAAATGTTTTTTTTTCTATTCTGGGTCTCAGTTTCTTTATGTGCAAAATAAAAAGAATGAATTAGATAATCTGTAATTACCCATTCAATTATTTTTTTCCTTTTTATTGAATTTCTCAGGATGACACTGGTTAACAAAATTATGCAGGTTTCAGGTGCACAATTCTACAACTCATCATCTGTACACTGGGTTGTGTGTTCACCACCGCAAGTGTCTTTCCATCACTATTTATCCCTCCTTACACTCCTCTACCTCCTTTTCCCCCTTTAACCCATTCAATTCTCAATGCTTAAGATTTTATTGTTTATTTTTAAAGATCAAATTCTGGCCTCCATGTACTTGAATTACCAGAGAACTTGTATTATCACATAATATGAAATACAGCGTTATTATTCTGCATGAAGTGAAATAAGGCCCAACACTTCCAGAGACTTCAGGTTTTGGACAGCTCTTAAATTCACTAGAGACAACTGAAAAGGAAACTGGCCTCTAGTTCTATCATTTACTAGTTACATCATGTTGGACGAAGTGAAGCAAACCATTCTAAGTCTTAACTTTTCTATATCCATGGGAAATAATGCTCTCATGGGGTTCTTTTCAGATTGAATATGAAAGTGGATTGTAAATAATAAGCATTCAGTACATGAAACAATATGACTAATAGTGAATTTAGGGCAGATTAGAAATGGACAAGGATACTAATGCTATTAGCTGACTTAACAAAGCAAATGAATAAGTAGATTCATAATTCTAAATTCTCTTGAAAGGGGAGTTGGGAAATTCTCAGAGAGAAAAGCTGACATATTTCAAATCCCCAAGTGTCTTTGAATCTGTTTTTTATGCCTCATGGTTTGGGATGAGAAAGTTTTCTTAAAGTCTGTGTTGAAAGGTGGATGTTAAAGAAGTATCTTGGCAACCATGGTTAATTTTTATGTGGCATGTAATGTGGGGCCAAGGTTAAGATCAAGACTTAAGGCCAGACAGACTTGATTATATCTACATGTCTGCTCCCCAGTAAGTCTATGTCCTTGCTCCTCATTAACTCTTATGTTCAGAATACAAGGCCAAATCTATCCATGTTTCAACTTTTCTATGTATAAAATAAGAGGGAAATTTAAAACACATGTAAATTTCAACCCTATATAATTTTAAAAAATATTGAATGAGATTATATAATGCTTTACACAGTGCCCTAGCATACATGAAGTAGCCAACATTAATTATCTGATTATTACTAGTAATAATAATGACTAACCTCTACACAGAACTTTATAATTTATTGAATCATTCTCATCTCTTAATAGGAAAGTAGGCTCAGTTTCCTTACTCTTTAATCTTCTCAAAGATTGTCATTTTTCTGAGAGCAAAAAAGTGAAAACCAAGATGAGAAAAGTGCTTTTGGAACATTCAGAAGGGTATTAAAATTTTTTAGAGTAATGTCTTTTTAAAAGTTAGATTGATATATGACCATGATAAAAATAAAAAGTACAGATAAGTAAAAAGAGAAACATATGTTGTTTCAGCATTACCATAAACCTATAAAATTATACTGCTTTGCGCTACTTACTTTTTTGTATTTTTCATATGTAATTTTACACTACTCTGCCTATATTTTTCTAAAAAACATCACATTGTGGCCTCTCTACATGCTTTGAGTGCATCTCTCTGACACTGTTAAAATTTTCTCTCTTTTTCTTTAGAATCTTGGCTGTACATATAGTAGGCAAGGGGGTGTTTGGGAGCAGGCCCATGTTTCAGCATCCTTCTTTGTAGAAGCCATTCCACACCAATCAGGGCCTTCATAAATCATATTGAATTAGTGTGGGAACCAAGGAGTGTTTGGACAGTAAAGCAAATGAATGAATGGGGGAAAGACTAAATAAAGTATTCTGAGAAATAAGGAAGTGCTTTTCACAAAAGGAACAAGTGGATTTTACCTGGTTGTGATAATACTGCAACTATATTTTTATCAGAAATTCTCTATTAGTTTTCCAAAATGTTTAAGAGATAATCATTGCAAGGGAAAGCCAGAAACCAAAACACTGATGTCTGCAAGAGAGAAAACATTGGATTTTTAGAAAAACTACCTTGCTTGATTTCATCTTTGGTGATACAGCCTATCAGTATATCCTTATTTTTCAGCCTAGGGGATGGAAGAGGTGGCTGCTTAGAGTTTGTGCAGTACAGCCACTCTAGTCTCTGTCCTATTACCTGCATCCTTCATGGGCACAGTCTACAGTCTTCACATCCACTGGCCTTTATGATAGCTTTGCCTCGCCTAGTAGAATTACTAAGGTAATTCTCACCAGCCATCTTCAGAAGGGACTGAAGCACTATTTTCTGGAACCCTTAGAGAAGAAATATTAATTGCTCCTCAAGTATATACTATTAAGGATTAAAGAATAAGTCTAGGGGGAAAATCTAGCAATACGAGAAGAAGCTGGCCAGTAGTTGAGAAGTAGAGATCTTTTCTTTTTCTTTTCTTTTCTTTTTTTATTTTGTGGGAGAGGGATGTGCTGAACAATAAAGTGGAAGTAAATTTGCTCAAAGGGAAAAATATCAGTGAATGACCACACTTGTAAGTAAATCTATTTCTTTATCTCACAATATTATATTTAACATTTATGCTAAAACTGTAAGCTTGTGCAACAAACACTATCTCTATTTGCCTAATGTCAAAACTAATAATTCTGAAATGTGTGGAGTGTGTTGTGTGTGTGTATCAAATAGGTTACAAATAGTCACTTTGGTAAGAAGAAAAAAATTTGTGCTGCATGGTTAAACTGAAAACATATTCTCATTCTTTTAAATAATTCATTGATGTGGGTGGCATAGGTACAGCCTCATAGAAATAACACAATTTTAACAGTCATGGTCAAGTGTCATCCATTTCACAGTCAGTGATGATAATCTGCATGAAACACCTGCTTTGTATCTTACCTTGTGCCATTTACTGAGCTATTACACAGTCATTTTTTTGAGTCAACTTATCTTCATTTCATAGCAAACAGTCAAGGTTTCAGAGCTTGAACACACTTGAGGGAATTACCATTGCTCTTTAAGTCAATGTAAGGCAACGTCACAGTCTACTGACTTAGGTCAAATAGCTTCTTTACTCTTAGTTATTTCACCTGTTGAATAAGGAGAATAATAGTATCTGAGTCAATGTTGATAAAAAGATGAAATGTGTCTGGCACTTGATAAGCACTCAAACAAATGTTGGCTTCTAGACTAGAAATTGTCTCAGCAAAGATAACTCAGTGTTCAGGTGATGTGGTCCAAACACTTTGGAGTACAAGTCCACCAGCAAATTCAATTGAATCTGCCTTCATAATATATTAACAATATTTAAAAATTATGATCACCATGAGTGGTGGATTGATTAAAAAACCAAACTTTTATAATGAGAAATTTAAAAGTCATATAGTTAGTTACCCACCTAATTATTTAACTTACACAATACCAAATATACAAACTCCATATTAGGTTCATTTGTTATCAAATATCCAAATTCATAAATGGCCAACTTTTTTTCCCTTTTGCCATGATGGTTTATCTTCATGTAGACTTAAGGAGGGAATTAAACATTAAAGATGAATGGTATAAAAGTTCTCAGAGTTCAGCTAAGTTATATGAAATAATTGGCTCGTTGGCAAGATGTGCTAATGATGGTGAAATACCCCTGAGGTCTAATTAGCCACAGCTAAGAAAGGTCATGGAATTCGCCTACAAAGCATATGCAATAGCACTCTTGCAAGGCCTGGGAGAAGGGCCTTATCCAGAGGTGACATTTATGGGTGAACAAAGACACAGTAGCTGAACTAGTTGTCATTTTTAAACTTGCATCTTTTCTCCTTTCTTGGTGAACTAACAGCTGCCCGAAGCCCTGATCATGGAGCTATGTCAGACAAGTTCATAGGTGAGACTCCCAACCCTGCCCCCCAAAACTAAATCACATAATTATAGAACCCTAGGTTTAAATGCATCTTAGAAATCATATAGTCACCCCTGCCTCCACCTATATTAGGTCTGAATCTCTTTTTCAGTATGTCAAGAATCAGGAAAGATATAGTCAATTCAATATGATAAGTTTAGATGTAAAAATATTTTGAGGTCTTTTTTACTGATACATATTTAAGTTAGAATCACATTATATATTCACATTTTTTCCACTGAAGTTTATAACCTCAGAATTTTCCTATGGTATTGCACAATTCTAAAAATCATTTCTGTCAAAACCCACAGATTATTTAAAGAGATGTGCAATATTTTACCTCATCATGTCTTAGTGTAGGACATTTCTGATTTTCCATAGCTCTTAATAATTATGTTGAACATATTTTACCTAATGAGTTTTCTCTTTTAAAAATTCCTCTTTAGAGTTTACTCCTACAAAGAATATTGTAGAGTTAAAGAAAAAAGACAAGGTAACTTTCATTTTTTTCATTGCTATTTCTAAACCATTTTTCTTATATCTTAGTTTCATTATGTTCATTATTTTCACTATGGTTTTTTTCTGCTCTATTGGGGGAGTCCACCTCAGAATAAATAAGGGAATTCAATGAAGCTGCTGCACTTTGTTTTCACATGTGTATAACATTTTCATTTGGGGTAATTAAAAAATACAGCTGTTTATCCATGTACCTTTAAAAGGAAAATAAATATGTATTTTTTCAGAATATATTTACCTTTTCTCCCCTGTTTCTTTTGGAAAATTTTTGTCCCCATCTTTCCTCATTCTATTGGTGATGGTACATCTTCCTGCAAGCAGGCATGATGGATGAAGGATGTGCTGGGAGCGTGGGAGAAGAAGGCACGAGAATGCCTATAGCAGAAACCTGCAGGAGTGGGGAGACTCATTCATACCATGGATGGATGAGCTACTGCTGTTTGGTAATAAAATGTTGGGGAGGGAGCAGTTACAAAAGGCATTTAACAAGGACACTTTTTATGATTTATGTGGATAAACATACATTAATATATACATAGTAATTGTCCAATAAATATTTGCTGAATGAGTGAATGTGTATTAGGTACTTAAAGTAAGTAGTCAATATATGTGATTGTATTTATATGTACGATACATTATTTTTCTTATTTAGCAGACAACTTTTATTGTCTATATTAAATTTCTATGTTTTTAAAACTTTGAAAATAAGGGCTTCCTTTGCTTGATAAGTCCTCATGTATTGAGCACCTACCTACCAGGGGTTGTTTTTAATCCCAGTCTATGGAAGCTGTAAATTTACTGAATGTGACTATGTTAAAATTGTGTTAGATTAGTTTTAAACAAGAAAAATGAACTATTTTTAAATTTCAGAACAATAAATTATTAAACTAGAATGTAGCTTTCTTTCAAAAGCTTATTTATGTGTTGGGAACTGCCCTGCCTGGTATCAGAAGCTGTAACCCCGGCTTAGGCTAAGGCTGAGGGAACGCCCTGGGAACCGTAAGTCAGCAAAGAGATAAGCTTATCTCCCTGGCAGGAGCGCTGCTTCTGCTGTTTCATTCATAACTAAACCCCAAAGCTTGGTCAGTTAGACAAAGACAGGTAAGATTCCCCAAGGGGGGAATGACTTAAGACAGGCACGATCATGTGGGAGGCCCCCAAAAGAAGGACTTTGGGGGCTACAGCAAAAGGGGGTGATGGACCCTTGCTCCTGGGCTTTGACATTGCCTGAGTCCTCCTCGTCTGGGGAAAAAAACTCCTTATCTCTTGGTTGCCTTAGTTCCCTTGCTCCACCTAAGACTGAAACAATGAAAAGGTGGCGCAGCTCTGTGCTGAAAAGGGCAGATTCCCCAGGTGATCAGGCCTAAGAAAGAACATGTAAATTCCCGAGAAACCTTCTTTGTTTCAACTGAGAATGCTCTCAGTTGAATGAGAAGGGTCCAAGGAGGAAGTTAGTTTGTTCCTTAAAAGTCTTACAGCTCTTTGACCCTGACTCAAAATAGGCCCTCAGACTTCCTTGTTATCTATTGTTTGATCCTTACTTCCTAGCAATGAGTAATGAGCTTTTACCTGAATTTTTATGCAAACGAAACCAATAAAAAGCCTCTCTGGAGGGGGAACCGCAAACTCTCCCCACCAGGGAGGGTGGCCAAGTGGCGCCATTAGGAGAGAGGGTGGCCAAGACGCTCCCCACTAGAGGGGGTGGCCATCCCGTCCCTACTTCTCCACAGAAATTAGTCTGTCTTTGTGCATGTTTTTTCTTGCGTTTTGACGAGCCATCCGCAGCGTTCCATGATCACTGCTGGCTGGTGACCCATGCATCATTTATGTTTCTCATAAAATAGAGAGCAATGATGAACAAAGTGTGGGATGAAAGCACTTAAATCCTAGGTTTACAGACTGGGGGAACAGGCTTGTTATTACACAGGGAGATGAGAGAACGTGGCAATTTTATGGCCATTTATTTGTCATCCAATAGGTTCCAGGCACTGCAGATTTCATGCCAGCCACTATGCTAGGGCAAGTAAGGAATATCCATGAACAGCATATGTGTGATGGAAGACACCAGGGAGGGTGCATCTTCCAACCACTTCCACGTGTCTGCTTATAATAGATGCATATTTACCATGTCTTTCTCCCCACAGCTAGAACTATGGGTTCAAATATAAATTCTGGAAGAAGGAATAAGTCTTGTGTGTAGCACTTTACAACTTACAAAATGCAACTGAGATTTTCAATTTGTACAGACAGATACAGGAGAAGGCTGGGAAGTGCAGGGCACTGAACTGATTTCACAGTCACATGGAGTAGGAACCAGAAAGAGAACCTGGATCTCCTGTATATAGCCCAGTATTTTTATGGTAAATTACACATCAATTGTTGCCCTATAGATTTTTTTTTTTAGGTGATAGGTACTAAGTGTCTGAAGAGGTGGAAAGAGTTATAGGAATTGAACTCTTATGGAGGAAGTGAGAAAGAGTTGAAACCATTAGTGGGGTGAGGGGTGCCAAGGACACACTCCAGAGTTATAGTGAGTATCCTATTTCTGTATTGTGAAATTCACACAACAATCCTTCATGTGTAACAGGTCTCATTCTTTATCTCTTTACAGGTAATTTGGGTCCCAAGAAAGTGTTACTTCTTACATGGATCACCTCACACATCCCAACAATGTGACCGAGTTTATTCTCTTGGGACTCACACAGAATCCACAGTTGCAGAAAATACTCTTCATTGTCTTTTTGTTCATTTTCCTATTTACCGTTCTGGCCAGTCTGCTCATCATCATTACCATTTCCCTCAGCCCCACACTTTCAGCTCCCATGTACTTCTTTCTCACTTGCTTGTCTGCCATAGATGCCCTCTACACCTTGGTCACCACCCCCAAAATGATCATCGACCTCTTGTACCAGAGGACAACCATCTCTTTGGATAGCTGCCTGACTCAGCTGTTTGTGGAGCACTTCCTGGGAGGCTCAGAGATCATCCACTTCATTGTCATGGCCTATGACCGCTATGTGGCCATCTGCAAGCCCCTTCACTATGTGACCATCATGAGGCAGGGGCTCTGCTGCCTCCTGGTGCTGGTGGCCTGGACTGGGGGGGTCCTGCATGCCACTGTACAGATTCTTTTCATGGTCCACTTGCCCTTCTGTGGTCCCAATGTCATTGACCACTTCATGTGTGATCTCTTCCCACTGCTGAAACTTGCCTGCAGAGACACCTATAGGCTCAGAATGATAGTGGCAGCCAATAGTGGGGCCATGTGCTTGCTTATTTTCTCCATGCTGCTCACCTCCTACATAGCCATCCTGAGCTCCCTGAAATCCCATGGCTCTGAAGGACAGCGCAAAGCCCTCTCTACATGTGGAGCCCACTTTATGGTAGTTGTACTCTTTTTTGTGCCTTGCATATTCACCTACATGCGTCCTGTGGTCACCTACCCTGTGGACAAGCTGGTGACTGTGTTCTTTGCAATCCTAACTCCCATGTTTAATCCTGTCATTTACACAGTGAGAAACTCAGAGGTGAAAAATGCCATGTGGAGTTTGTTGAAGAAGAGAGTAGTTTAGCCTGTTCAAATGCTAAGAGCGTGATGATGTATATAAACAGGGAGGATTATATCTATAGCACACTGTGAAAAAAAATTAACAGATTTTGCAGATCATTGGTAGGGAAAAAAAGAAGTTCTGGAACTAATGCTTATTGAACACTAAGAAATGGTTCGGCTTTTTCCTTGGTACTTCTGATAACTTTTTTAAACTTTGTTTTTATTGTTTACAGTATTATAATTGCATAATTTCCTTCCTTTGCCCACCTCCACCTAGCCCTCACCCTCCTTCCTTCAGACCATCATGATTTTAAGAGTATATGCACCCCGTGTTCATAGCAGTGGTATTTACAATAGCCAAGATCTGAAAACAGCCCAAGTGCCCATGAGTAAATGGCAAATTAATAAACTGTGGTACATTTACACAATGGAATGCTACTTGCTGTAAAAAGGAAGGAACTCTATCTTTTGCAACAGCATGGATGGTCCTAGAGATTATTGTGCTATTATGCTTTTGATAACTTTCAATGTACTTTTCCACAGCCTCGATGTTCATGTGCATAGATACACTGAGGGTATGCAGTGGAAAAATTGATGATAAATGCCTAGTGTGATGCTTCTAGCAGGGTGTCCAATCTTTTGGTGTCTCTGGGCCACACTGGCAGGAAGAGTTTTTCTGGCAACACATTAAATACATTGTGACACGTAATCACAAAAAGATCTCATAATGTTTTAGGTAAATTTATGATTTTGTGTTGGGCTGCACTGGTAGATATCCTGAGCCTCATGCAGCCTGTGGGCCACAGGTTGGACACCCCTGTTAGAGTAAGTTTTTCTCCAGAATGTCATGGCTATGTTTTGAAATTCTTCATACCTGTTACGTGGATGGAATTGGCTTTTCCATAGGACTTTCATATTAGAATTCTGTTATTTTTGCTTAGCTTGTGGTAAAGAAAAACAATACAAAACAAACAAACAAAGAAAACCCCCCAAAACAACAACAACAAAAAAACCCAGAGGACAGAAATTCTTTGAATATATGGGAAAAAGGATATTTGGGGAATTAGAGAATCCCTGCTGAGTTTTTCCCCTTTGGGCACTATGTATCTACCAAGAGTGAAAAAAAAGACCCCCACAGAAGGAAGAAATAATAATTCATGACCTATCTCTGTTTTTCTCTCAGTACAAAAATAAGTCATAAAATTTGAAGTTACTCAAATTATTCTTAATTTGGGCTTATTTTCTTAAATTCCTTATGGCTCACAGGTTTTCTTGTAGAAAAGGAAGGTTTTTTATTTTCATTTCTCCTTTCAAAGACTTTAGGAGCTATTTGAAGCAACAAAGATGAGCATTCTTTTAACTAATCTCAAGAAAAGTGCACATGCTTAGGTTCCAAAGCTGTTTCTCTGGAGGTGTGATACTTGTATTTAGATTAAATAAATGCTTTATTATCAATCATAGATATTTAGGTGAGTTAGGTGACTTATGCATGTACTAAGTCAGCAGAATCCATATTATTTTCCTCATTTTACAGAGGAACAAACTGAAGCCAAGGGAGGGTTGCTCATTAACTTGCCTCAGTTCACACAGCTGAATTTGAGCTACACAAGTTGAATTCAGGTCTTCCAAAAGTCAGTCTTACCATCTTTCAACAAAAAGCACTTGCCTGTTTATGTCTATAGATAATATTAACAGCCTTACAGATTTACATTATCTTTCCAGAAAGTTAGTTAGTTAGTTAGTTAGTTTATTTATAGGAAAAGGGGAGGGAGAAAGAGAGGGAGAAAAATATCAATGTGTGGTTGCCTCTCATGTGGCCCCCCTGGGGACTTGGTCTGCAACACAGGCATATGCCCTGATTTGGAATCGAATCAGCGACTCTTTGGCTCACAGCCTGAGTTCAATCCACTGACCTACACCAGCCAAGGCTTCCTTCCAGAAAGTTTTTGTCTAATATTTTGTAGACTAATCTCACACATAGCCACATATTTCAGCAACAATGCCGCTCTGTGTACATGGAAAATATCAGAGCACTTTCCATTACTATATAACATTTATAAAGCAAGGTTCTCACTATGACATTCTGCCTCATGTTACTTTTTGTGAATAAACTTTTCTTAAACTCACTGGTCATCTGGGGGTATCTCTTCCATAATTTGACCATAAAATAATGTCATAGGATAATACATCTGTTCTTTGGGGGTACCTCTGTGTTCCACTTTATGCATGGTTATTAAATTCATAAGAAATAGAACATTTTTCTACAAAGCCTAGGTCTGGAAGAGATATAACCAACACTTAATCTATTAAATATGGTCAAGTCTGCAGCAGCTGGTGAGAAACAATTTTACAGAATCTGGACTAAATGACACATGTTTAGGAGATGAGAGTAAGCCAGCAGTAAGGATAAGAAGAGTACTGAGTCAATGTTCTTTCCACTCTAAGACAAAGAGGGGGGTTTGAAGAGGGAAACTACAGCCCATGATTTTGTCTTATGGGCCATACAGAGTACTCAGTCGAGGAGTGAGGAGACTGATGAGGTACAAGTTACAAATGATCAACAGCAAAGTTGGAAGGTGCAAGAACTGGAGGAGGAAATGTCAGGTGGTCTGACATTCTTAGTGGATGGAGTTTGCTGCTGTGGGGATAGTTGTAAAGAATGTTAAGATGTCCCTTTGCACTCAGCATCAAGATTTTCTCATGAGGGTCAACTGTCATTTGATTATTTTTGATACTTAACACAGCATGTAAGGAAGCAAGATTGTTTACTCCTAAAAATTAGTAAGATAAATGTTTGGATCTATTGGATGAAGGTACTTTAGTTTAATTTGGACTTTTAATTCAGTGAAAATGTTAAGTGAAGGGAGTGAGCTACTATTGTTCAAGGCCAACTATGAAGCAGTTTGTTCCTTATGTGTTTTAAGTCCCTGAATGTAGAAACAAGTTTTATTGGATTTTTACTCCATTTTTTACAGAATAAAGTGAGGCTCAATCCAGCTAAGCAATAAAGGCAAGTCTTTTAGATTCCACCTCCTCTAGTCTTCCCACTTCACAATTCACCTCACCAGCATGGTGTGAAGATATTCAAACACAGAACTGATCAGTAGTCACCTTTTGAAGATTGTCTTTAAGGCTTTCTCGTCTTATTTTGGGGGCCATGTTCTACTTTTAACTCTTTGAGCTTCCCTGATTTCCAGTTTTCAAACCCTGCCGGTAAATAGAGGCAATTTGAAAGGTTGATGATCTCCTGGAGAAACCTCTTTAAATTCCAATTGGAAATCAAGGAAGAAACTTTGCCTCTTTATTGATTATTTACCCTGAGACCATGTTGAAGATAGTACTTGAGGCTGCAGGGAACATTCTCTAGTTTGTCTCCCAGAGATATTCTTCCTCTCTCTCAGATGTAAAAGTAACACTTGGAAAAGACCTTTGCATTTTTTCCCAGACACTGAGTGGACTTTTATTTATAGAGAATAGAGGTGGCCGTCACCAGCACTTTCAAGGAACTCACCCATGGTGAGATCTATAATTCACAGTTTTTCCTTTTCAGAGAAAATGTGAAGTTGTGATGCTGTACTTAAAAGTAGGGTGTCATGGTCCAGGTATGAGGTTTAATGCAACAAGTGAGTCTATCATTTAACTGTGCACACTTGGACTAGTTACATAACCTTTCTGGCTCTCAGAATCTTTACTTTTGATGGGGTTTGTATTACCAAATTCAAAGAGTCTAGCAACCAATAATACATGGGGAGTCATTAGGAGAGAGCTTGACACATAATATACTGCATGCTCACTATATAGCATGCTGTCAGAATAAATAGCAGCTGTCAGAATGCAAACTGTTTTTGGAAGGTTAGGAGGTCCTATTAACTCAAGTCTAATGAAATCAGGCCTGACTTCAGTTTTTCACCTTTAGGTTAAATCCAAATACCTTAAAAATGCAACAAGTGCATATTTCTGTCTTGGCTTTCTAACAGGATTTAATTTATTCTTTCTAGTTGTATTCTCAATTATCATTCATATGAGGATGAATGTCCTGGTGTAGTTTTGAATATTCCCACCCTGGTGTTTTTTATTAAAAAGTGGAATTTTCAGCGACTGTATAAAGAATCCTGTTGTAGGAGCATGATAATTCAATGGCTGTTTACCTTTCACAATTACTGATATAATATTGCACTAATATTCCCAGTACTAAATCCCCAGCAAAGGCACACAGCCATTCATTAAGCGTAGGAAAGAGTGTCTCAGTCAAGTCACAGAGCAGAATCTCCTAGTTTTAAATACGCTCACTTAATTTTCCCCAGTGCATTTGCTGTCATAAATAGCTTTAGATTTCTGCACTAGAGCTGTTTAGGAATAGTTACACGGCTGAACTTAAAATGGTTTAGTGCTAGCGGTTGTGGCTTTGCCTCTTTCTTAAAGTGAACTAAATTGCTAGCCAATAGAAAAAAAATGAAGTTTCAGGCATCCATTAGGAAGGACATAGGTGGACAGAGAGAAAGCTTATTTTTTTTCAAATTCCAGAATCAGTACAAGTTGAGACATTTAGGGACATCAGCAGATTATTATGGAGGGGTGAAAAAGGGCTCTGAAATCTGAAGAGAACATTTCCAAGATAGTAAAAAAGGAACATGATTAGGTAGATTGAGAATAAAACTTTTATTGCTAAAGTAAAGAATACATTGGATTTAAGGAACTTAACTAGGAGTAGTTTCAATAGGGCTTAGATCTATTCTTTTAATTTTCAATAATTATATTTACTTAGAAAAATATGTGCAAATATGACTGATATGCACATATAGGTACATATAAATGCATCTAAAATTCACTGCTTGAAATATAATTACAAATTAATACTTATGAAAACCTTGTTACTAATTTTTCTTATACTTTCGAATATTATATGTACTTTGCAGTTGAAACAGGAATTTCTATTGTTTTTGGACAAACGGATGCTAGCATCAGTTTGCTGCCAGAATGGATGAGAACAAAATAGTGGGCACTGGGGAGAGTGGGGAGGCCAAATATCCAAGGCCACAGCCCCATGAGATGGACTAAAGCCCACAGTCAATGGCTGGGAGGGGCTGTGCACAATCTGGTGCAGCTTCAGTATATTAAAATACATGGCTATGAAGAAAGGAAAGACCTTGGAATCTTTCAAGGAAAATATGAACAGAATCAGCTGCTTCCTATAGGACTGTATGAACTACAAATTGATTTCAAAGTGAGTATAGAGATTGGGAAGGGCTGGGCCAATGATCTGGTTATTTATGGAAGATTTATGTTAGTTTACGATTTTCAGTGTAAGATTCTATGTATGTTCGCATGTTAGTTCCACTTGTGCAAATTAACCGTAGTGGAGATAACAAAATTATGGTCAGAACCCATCTCCTTTGTTTTTAACTGTTTAGATAGAGGATAATATAGTGTTGTGGGTTTTACACTTCAGTTTTTTTGGTTTTCGGGACAACACTCAACCCACTGAGCTACACCAGTCAGGGCTTAAGCTTGACCCTTAATGTTAACTCTACATACCAAAAGTAAGTCTACCATATGTTCTCTTCTAAAATTTAAATTTATATTAAAATGTCTGTGCAAAGAAGCAGAGTTATTACAATTTTTTATTTTCTCATTTGACATATTGTAAACATGCCTCACCATCTGTGTCCTCATATTATTTAGTATTCATAGCATCTTAATTTGTAGTACCCTGACTTGCATTAATATCTTCCTATTATTGCACATTTTTTATATATTTAAAGTTTTACTGTTATAAAAGATATGCATCATTTTGAATTACAGAACTACACTATCTCATTTCATCCTTAGAAAATTTTTTACAATTGGGATCTAAAAAAAGTATAGAAACATGTTTACAATCCTGGAAGTATTTGTTAAAACATTTCTGAAAGGAATACATGAAATCAGGAGTGTGATTGCAATTTTAGAATTAATATTATTTTCTCCCTTTTTATTGAATTGATTGGGATTACACTGGTTAACAAAATTATACAATTTTCAGGTGCATAATTCAACAGCACATTATCTGTACACTGTACTGCGTGTTTAGCACCACAAGTAGAGTTTCTGTCTGTCACAATTTATCTCCTCATACCCTCCTCCACTACACACTCAACTTCCCTCTCCCTGACAATCACCACATTGTTGTCAACGGGCATGAGTGTTCTGTCTTTTATTTTTCTTTTTTGCTCTGTCCCCTCACCTCTCCCACTTAGCAGCCCTCAGCCTCAACAGCTGTCAGCATGTTCTCCCTATCTATGAGTCTGTCTCTGTTTTGTTTGTTCATTTATTTTGTTCATTAGATTCCACATTTGAGTGAGATCATATGGTATTTGTCTTTGTCTGACTGGATTACTTCACTCAGCATAATGCTCTTCAGGTCCATCCATATTGTCACAGAGGGTAAGATTTTCTTCTTTTTTACAGCCCAGTAGTATTCTATTGTGTAAATATACCTTTAGGGAGGCTGAGGATGTGGGGAAAAGGGAACCCTGGTGCACTGTTGGTGGGAATGCAGATTGGCAAAACCACTGTGGAAAACACTATGGAGTTACCTCATCAAATTAATAATGTAATTGTTTTATGACCCAGTAATTGTATTTCTTTGAATTTATCTAAAAAAAAAACCCCACAACACTGATTTGAAAGAATATATGCCCACTATGTTCATTGCTGACAAGCTGATAACTGCTGGATCATACACTGGTATTCTTTACTTTTAACAAATGGTACTTGACTGATTCAGTGACCTTCCAAGGTTTGCTTTGTACTCTTGTTTCTTGGTGACAATTTGTAGCTGAATATGGTGTTCATCGTGCAGCTTTTTTATTTATTTTTTATTTATTTTTTTTAAGATTTTATTTATTTATTTTTAGAGAGGGGAGGGAGGGAGGGAGGGAGGGAGGGAGAGGGAGAGGGAGAGAGAGAGAGAAACATCAATGTGCGGTTGCTGGGGGTTATGGCCTGCAACCCAGGAATGTACCCTGGCTGGGAATCGAACCTGGGACACTTCGGTTCCCAGCCCGCGCTCAATCCACTGAGCTACGCCAGCCAGGGCTCATCGTGCAGCTTTTTTAAAGTACGTCTAGTGCCTTGGGAATGTAGTGGAAATGGTTATTTCAAAGTAAGCATGAAGACATATATTATGACAAACAATCATATCTTTATTGTAAATTCTCTTTGTTAGCTCTTAATGGTATTGACAAAGATCAGGTTATTTTTAATTCTCACATTAAGCCTCATTAGTATTTTATTTCCTGATTTAACAAGTTATATGTATATGTACACACATATTTCAGACATATATTTCTCTTATTTGTACAGGAGAGGACACAGCCATTCTCAAAAACTGATGTCTAGGTATGGAAAATAGTCAATAGTTGGAGTACTTCTCTGGACAGCTCATGGGTAAGGTGGCGGTCTTGCTGAGTGAGAGAATAGTGACTAAAATTGGCACTGATCATAGCAAGTTTTGCATTTTCTCAATTTGACACTCACCATAATCCTGTGAGATGAGCTCATAGGTTATATGTGAACATACCTAGTTTGCAGTAAAGTCATATAAATGACAAGTTGTACATTATCAGATTGGGCCACATAGTATAAGTAATTAGTAAATATTTTAAAAAATCTCAAGACTCTAGCTATACTCAGCATACTCTTTCCATTCCTTACCTACATGGTTGTTGCCAATTTGTATCTGTAGTAATTGGACTATTACTTTCTGAATGTACATCCCTTGCTCTGTGTCATCAAGGGGCCTCCTTGAAGCATAAGCAAAAGAATTAGAAGACTTTGATTTCCACAGGCATATGAAGACAGTAGCAGGGCCAGGTCTGCTCCTTTCTGTCTTCATCCATTAGGAATACTTAAGTGTTGGAGCTGGGATTCTGTGTTTAAATTCCAGACCCAGCATATTATTTGATGTTGTCTCCTTAATCATGGATTGTCTTCTAGGAAAATAGGGATAATAACATATAACATGGACTGTTTCCTAGGACTATATGTTGAACAGCTGCTTTCTTTACATTAGTTAACTTGGTCATGCTGACAATACCCTTTAGTAGGTATTATTGTTTTTCATAAACAACTGTTCTTTTTTTAAATGATGAATGAAGAAAGAACTCAACTCATCATGTGCATACTTGTTAAGTGTTAGTGTAGAGCTAGGCACTTTCCCATAGAGCTTTCTTTTCTAGAGGGAATGAATTAATACATCTTTTTTTGTTTTGTTTTTTAATGAATTTATTGTGGTGACATTGGTAACAAAATTATATAGACATCAAGTGTCCAATTCTATAATACATCACCTGTATATTGTAATGTGTGTTCACCATCAAAAGTTGAGCCTCCTTCTATCACCAGTTATTCGCCCTTTAACCTCTTCTACATACCCCCTGTGTCCACCTCTCCTTCCCTCTGGTAATCACCATACTATTGTCTGTCCATGAATTGTTTTTCTTAATCTTTTCACCTTTTCATCCAGTCCCCTAACCCACCTCCCCTGTGATAGCTGTCAGTCTGCTTTCGGTATTCATCTTAAAGGCCCAATTCAGCTCAGAATTAAAAACAATTGGATAAGTAGTGATGATTTTCAAATGACTCTTAAACTAGGGGATATTTCTTCTTCTCTTTGTAGATAAGGTCATCTCCTGGTCAGTGATGGCATGTGAGTCACCCTATTCCCACTCCATACTAATGTTGGGAATGACCAATAAATTACACGTTCTCTGGCTCAGTGTGGAAATGGCTTCAGAATTCTCTTCAACAATTCACTCCAGGAAACTATAGCTAAGTGATCTGCTTTGGCAGTGGAGATTAAAAGTATGTCACTTCCCTACTATATACGAATACTTCTATAAATAAGCTCTGTCCACTTTAAAGTATTGAATAATTTATCTCCTCCTTATATCTGCCTGACCTCCCACCAGAACCTTCAGCAAATTCCTAGTTTTCGTGTCTCATTTACAACAGAAGCATGTAATCAGTCTTTCACATGGATGCACTAACTGGTGGATGACAGTGGTACAATGGTATTATAAACTGGTCCCAGGTGAATTTTTCTTTTTCTCATTATTGCAGATTTTATATGCTACTCTAGTAGCATTTAGCTTTTCCTTAGAAATCATGGAAAACCAAAGCTTTGTAACTGAGTTCATCCTCTTGGGGCTTTCACAGAATCCAAATGTTCAGAAAATAGTATTTGTTATATTTTTGTTCAGCTACATGGCAACTCTCGGGGGCAACTTGCTAATTGTGGTGACCATCAGCAGCAGCCCAGCACTCCTGGGCTCCCCCATGTACTTCTTCTTGGCTTTCTTGTCCTTCCTGGATGTCTGCTACTCCACTGTCATCTCCCCGAAGATGATTGTGGACTCTCTCTCTGAGAGGAAGACCATCTCCTTTGAGGGCTGCATGACTCAGCTCTTTGCTGGACACTTCTTTGCTGGAGTGGAGGTGATTGTCCTCACAGTCATGGCCTATGACCGCTATGTGGCCATCTGCAAGCCCTTGCATTACTCTTCTATCATGAACTGGAGGCTCTGTGGCACTCTGATGGGGGTGGCCTGGACAGGGGGCTTCCTGCATTCCATAATACAAATTCTCTTTGCTTTACAGCTACCCTTCTGTGGCCCCAATGTCATTGATAATTTTATATGTGACTTGTACCTGCTAGTACAGCTGGCCTGCACTGACACTCATGTGTTTTGCCTTTTGGTGGTGGCCAACAGTGGGTTTATGTGCATAATAATCTTCTCCTTGTTGCTTGTCTCCTATGGTATCATCCTGTGCTCTCTGAGAACTCACAGTACTGAAGGGCGGTTGAAGGCTTTCTCCACATGTGGATCTCACATTGCTGTTGTGGTTTTGTTTTTTGTTCCCTGCATATACACATATACCCGACCTCCATCCACTTTCTCCTTTGACAAAATAGTGACAATAGTTTACACCATCCTAACCCCCTTGCTCAATCCTTTGATTTACACTATCAGGAACAAAGAAGTGAAAGATGCCATGAGGAATGTGTGGAACAGAGTAATGGTAGTTCCTACTGAAAGGTGAGACTGACTCAATGGAATCTACACTCAGTGTGTGTTCCAAGACATGATGGAGATGCTGAATGTTTCTGCAATGAAGAGTTAGAGTGGTCCAGGGTCCCTAAGTCTTCCCTGGCTTCAGTACTCTCAAAACTATCTCTGCTCCTCGAGGTGCTATTGAACTGTAGACAGCATTGAGGCCAGATTGGCAGAAGATTAAGTCTTGGGGGACCCATCACTTGAAGAGATTTAGGATGAGAATAGGAAGGGCTCTACTTTCTCCACACCTGAGTTTCAAGACCGTTGGGAACCCTTGCCCATGACCCAGAACTGTACCCACTTTCTGGTTTTGGGGCAGTGGTATTGCACTATGTCATAGAGGCAGAAGTTGGCTTCTTCAATGAAATCTTGCATCAAAGTATCTTCCCTAATATTTTCTTTTGCTTCTTCCCCTCTTTGTGTTTCTGTATGCTGCCCTCTGACTCTTCTTTCTTTGGGTCAGCTCACTCTCCTCTCTCCTGTACTCACTTCACCCATTCTCTACTCTTGCCTCTTCAGCAGTCTTATTAATTTAGGTATTTATTTTCTGCTTTGATGTTTGCTTCACCATGCAGCATACAGAACTTGATTCTGGAGTTAGACCAGAAAATTAAGGTATCATTTCATGTCTTTCTTGGAGGGCTCAGGTTGTTTTCTCTTTCCTAGGATCTACATGATCCTAGAAAATCTACATGAAGTCTACATGAAATGGGTTTGAAGTTTTATGTGACACAGATGGTGAATGTTAGAGACAGAGGCTATTTAGCAGTACCCCACTCTAATTTTAACTTAGCTATACTTCGGAAAACTTCCTTCTCTCCTTCGTTCCTTCATTCCTTCCTCCCTTTCCTCCTCCCATCCTTCCTTTATTATTTGTTTTATGTTCTTCAAGTACTGGTGTCTCCATTCCCCCCCACTACTCCCCCTCATCCCAACCACCCCACTCCCCACCCTTGATCTTACCCTTCTTTGGTTTTGTCCACATGTCCTTTGTACATGTTCCTGACAACCCTTCCCCCTTTTCACCCCACATTATTCCTTCCCACCTCCCCTCTGGTTTCTGTCAGTTTGTTCTTAATCAATGTCTCTGGCTATATTTTGCTTGTTTGTTTGTGTTGTTGGTTAGATTCCCCAGTAAATGAATGGATTAAAAAACGATGATACATTTACATGATGGAATACTATGTAGGAGAATAAAAGAAAGAGTCTTACCCTTTGTGACAGCATGGATGGAACCGGAGAGTATTATGCTAAGTGAAATAATCCAGGCAGTGAAAGAGAAATGCCATATGATTTTACCTCTAAGAGGAAAAACTTTCTGTATCTCAGGTCAAATTTTCCACATTGAAAGGACCAGGAAAATGGGCACACTTACCTTACAAAAAATGTGTAGGTCAAATGAAATAATGAAAGTGAAAAGTGATTGAATAGTAAGGTTATACAACAAGAATAATATGTAATCTAAGATTGTGTCATTTGATTTAATATACAGTTAATAATGCACAGCTATACAGGTGAATAAATGATAGAGGCCTCCATCCACCTTGGAAAAATGTTGAGAGTTGTAGTATCAATTATATCTGAAGTGGTTTAAAATTTCAGGAGGTAAAAGTAAGAATTAAAGATGGGAAAATTGCATTCTCCACTACTGTGATGTTCCCCCAGGCCAGAGAGTTAGGAAAGTTCAGGAGTGTTAGGAAACATTAATGAGTTCAATGATAAAACCTCCAAAAGTGTTGGTCTGATCTAACGTGTACATTTTGTCAGGAGCTAAGTTCGTGTCTTATGTACCCAAAACTTCTCTTTGCTTATTGAAAATAAAATGAAGTAGAATTATATGACCTGGCTTTCATGGTTGTCCAACATCTGTCCATAATTTGATCTCTTACAACATTTTGATTAATGACAGCAGTTTTTAGGGAGATCATGTGTATGTTTACCTGAACCAAAGCATGTTTATCCCTTGTGATATTTTGCTCACTAGTGTCCCCTAATTCCTCCTGTCTTCAGAGTCAGAAGCTCCCTCCATTTGGTGTTTACTTTCTGTAGGAACCAATATATTGAAATAAGTAGTAATCAATTAATTATTTCTTTTATAGTCATCAGAAATTATTGAAACTGCCAATCAGAGCTTGTAATTATTATAACATCTCCAGTTTACCACACTCAACTAATACTATTTTAATTGGACTGCAAGCAAACAAAGTTTTAATTAGATGTGTAACTTCATTAGAGGTACATGGGAAATTTTATTTACTAGTATTTAAATATTTTACTTAGGCCAAGTCAGTATCAGTTTACTGAATATTGAGTTTCAGAGAGCCTTGTTGGGAATTTTAACACATAAAGCCATAACTTCACTTCTTTCTTTGAACTTTGATTGACCAATCAATTCATTCTCCAGGAATATTTCTATTTTTTGAACCAATATTCATTTTAGGAGTACTGCATTCAGTTGGGTGTAATTCTTATGTAGTTAATGTTCTTATCTAAAGGTATGTTATTTTACCAACATTATTGTAAAGAGGTTGAGGACTTCTTTGATTTATTTTTCTGACCAACAATAAAAATAAATGAATAAAGAAATGATTTTAAAGGATTTCTTCTGTTATCTTGACTGCAGGTATATATTGGTTCTTAGTACATATACTAAGATGAAAGATTAAAAAATATTATTTTGTTTTATTTTCACAGAGAGGAGAAGGGAGGGAGAAAGACAGGGAGAGAAACATCGATGTGTGGTTGCCTTTTGCATAACCCCTACTGGGGACCTGGCCCAAAACCCAGGCATATGTTCTGACTGGGAATTCAACTAGAAATCCCTTGGTTCACAGGTCAGCAGTCAATCCACTGAGCCACACCAGCCAGGGTGATTTGAAAGTGCAGTTGATTCATTGAAGGACTGATGATTAATTAGAAAGAAGACAAGTATCTCAAAACTCATACTGACATAAATTCTGGGTAATTTGACATTAACAGTAGAAGGCATAGAAATATTATGAGAGAGAATAAAGATGATAACTCACAAACTGAAGCAACAGATTAAACTAGAAAGGGGAAACATTGATAAATTTAACTGTATAAAATGAAAAAAAGCTAGAGTTTAAAACAAAGATATTACAAAACAAAATGACAAAAGATATACATAATTCAAATAGGTGAAATGTAAGAAGAAAAAGTATACAAAAATACTGTCCCAAATTAGTAATAAATATCTATCATAATTCTAACCAAATAAACCAGACAATACTCCAGTTTAAAATTTTATTAGAAATCTCTGCTGTATTGCTGTAATTTTAGAAATGATGGAACATGATCCAGGTTTTGACATAAAAAGGGATATATATATAACCCTGAAAAATCTGGAACAATATGCAAGGAATTAACAGTTACTTTTGGAGTGTGGGGTTGGAAAATTATGAATTTTTGAAGGGTACTTTTTTTCACCTTGTAATCTATGTAAACTTTGATGGAGATTTTATTATAAATATATTCTTTCTGTAATAAAAGTATTTCTATTAAATAATGAAAAAATCCAAGTGGAAGGCTCTTTGACAATAGTTAATAATTTTGAAAATATTCTTATTTTATGTTCTTTAATCACCTGGAAATGTTTTTTATGATACTTCAGTCACTAATGGAAGTTTCTAATGATCAAGCCATTTGTACTAGATAAGAAATTACCCTTTGACATTTCTCATGGTCTGAAAAGCCCTCTGTCTTTCTCTCTTTGATCAATAACTAAGGAAAAATGGATTGCTGAGAATCAGGCCACTTTAATATACTTGGAGTATTTAAATAGTATTCTCTCTGAACATAGGTAATATGCTAATTTTCTGACTTTTTGAAGCCTTTTTAAACTTTCTTTCTTTTTGTATTGTTGTTTAAGTACAGTTGTGTCCATTCTCCCCCAATTAATTTCCCCCAACCCAGAAATCTCCACCTCCCACCACTGATCCCACCAAACCATGGAAATTTGTTTTGATGAAATTATTAAAAATAAGCAAAAGACTATACATAAGAAGACATATTCAAAAGTATGTTGTTAGGGTAAAACTTTGAAAGCAATTTAAAGTAAATGTTTGAATTTATAGTATGAAATTTTGATATGTCAATTTATAACCAACTTGTCCCTTAATCTGTCTCAGCTGCTCCCCCCATGATTGTACCCTAGACCTGGTCATTACCTATGATTCAAATCCTTTCAAAATCTCTCAGTTTCATATCCATGAATTTTTGACTACACGTCAATCATTTCCAGCTGATGTCTACTGCTGCTCCATTCTAACAATTGTTTGACCCAATATGACATACAAAACATTGTCCCTGACAACCTTTTACATGACATCAGGCATGCTCCTGCCTGAGGAGCTTCACACAGGTTGTTTTCTGTGTCTTCATTATCTGTCCTCTGGAATATGCATGGCTTACCTCCTCATAGTCTTTGGTTTATTGTTAAAATATGTTTTCTCAATAATGAGTTTTCTGACTAACTCATAGATGAGCAACTCTCACCTACTAACATTCTGTATGTCCTATTCTTCCATCTCTGCTTAATTTTTCTCCTTAGGGAGTATCATCCCTTAACATGCCAAATAGTTTTGAATTCATTTTTTGTGTATATACTAGAATACCATTCATATGAAGGTAGGGATTTGTGTCTTTTTAGAAAAGATTTACCATTAGACCCACAATGCCTAAAATAGCATCTGGCCCATAGTGTGTGGTTAATAACTACTCATTGAATAATAATAAAATATGTAAGTGAACTTCTGCTCCTGGGTGAGGTTAAATAACTTGTGGCCAAAAATGCTCTTGTCATGAACACCTAGAAAGCCAGATACAATAGACAGATCACCTGTATGTGCTGCTGGAGACAACCTAAGTGAAAGGCATAGGCTCCAGAGAGAAGATGTTCAAAAAGTCGAATTGTGTGACTGCTTTTCCCCTGGGAGCATTAGTTGAATCTGGGCATTGGTAGGACATGGGAATCTGGGCTTCACAGGTGAAGGGTGCTGAGGGAGGGCAGAGGCAACAGCAAGTCTTTTGGAGGAAATTTGGAGAGCTTCGATCATGCAGTATGTTTCCCCCCAGAAGATTTCTGTAATCCTAGGGTTTGCTGTGGGTTGAATTGCATCCTCCCAAAAGATGTTGAAGTCCTAACCTTAGTGGCTGTGAATGTTACCATCATATTAAGGTAAGTCATTGGGGAGGGCCTAATCCAATATGACTTGTGTCTTCATAAAAAGGGGAAATTTGGTTAGGGACACACAAGCCCATATGCCACGTGAAGATGGAAGCAGAGACAGGGGTGATGCATCTACAAGCCTTGGAACTACAAAGATTGCTATGAAGCCACTAGGAGCTTGGGTGAGGCTAGGAACAGACTGTCCTCATATCCCCAGGAGGAAGTGTATAATAAAGCCAAATGAAAAGGTGAAATACAGCCATTTGTGACTACATGAATGGGCCTTGAGAATACCAGGCTAAGTGAAATAAGTCAGAGAGAAGAAGTTAAGAATCATATGATTTCACTCATATGTGGGATACACAATGCAATATGTAGGTGATGTATCATAGAAATGGACTCTTGTCACTTACATAATTTTATTATCCAATGTTACCTCAATATATTTAAGTAAGAAAATAGAAAGTTAGCAACTACAAGCATTCTGCTAAAGAAAAACTTTGGTTAATAAAAAATAAAAATAAAACCAAGTAATGAAGAGTAGACACAAAATATATGAATATGAAGAGAAGACAAAAAATTAAAATCTTATTCTCGAGACAGAAGAATAAAGTTGATAAACTCCTACCACGTGGATACATTATGTGTGTGTATCCATTTGCCAAAACCCATTTGCTATACACTTAAAATTGGTGTATCTCATTGTATATAAGTGATACTTTGTTTAATTACAAATTTACTGACTTCACATTATTTTAGAAATTATAGAAACATTAATTAGTAGCTTTCATTGTAATTATGTTGTGTTTTATCAATATTATTGTGATTTGGAATAATGATTATATCTAATGATCACATTTTCTAGAACAGGAAACTAGGAGAAAAAGCTTGCCTTAGGCCATAGAAAGAAAAGGATGGAGCTCGAATTCAATGGTATCCCATCTGTCTGAACCTTCACCTGGGCTCTGAGCTTTGTCTGCCATTAGAAAAGATTTCACTTAAAAGACAGAGCCTTTGGTAAATTTTAGAAGTCTAGGCCTAAGTATGACTTAGAAAACATGATTTTCCCTCAGAGTAGGGTACTGGGTGGAGCACATGGTAACTGAAAGGGAAGGTGTCCCTTAGGGCAGACTGGGAGGGGAGGAGGACTCTGAGGGCAGACTCTGCCTATTGACAGCCTTGTTTGGGGTAAATTGGCCCCATGGTTTGCTGTGATCCTGTATTAACTGCTAAGTAGCAGGCTGAAAAAATTGTTCAGGCTTGGGTGGGTTGGGTGGAGTGCTTGTCTCTCCTGAAGCTGGCATTTCTGAACTTTTATGATATTGCTATAAATATCTGATGAAGGAAACCAGAATTCTTTAATTTGCGTGCCCTGCAGGGGAATGTTTGGTGTAACAGGACTGGCCTTAGAGAAGTTTTTACCACAGAATAGTCGGGATACTAGTGGGGACATTTTCTTTTTACTCTAGAAAATTCTAAGAAACTTTCTGCTGGTATTCCAGACCCTTTTGGTGAGTCTTGTGGACACATTGTGGACAGGTTGATCATCCACAGAGTTTCTCCCCTCCCCATAGATCCTGCAACAGACAGCCAAGTGGATCCCTGTACATTGTGCAGTTTACATGTTGCACACACATGTGAAGGAAAATCAGAGCTACCAGAGTGAGAACTGTGAGCTCCCTTTTGGATATTGCCTCCTTATTTCAATGACAAAGGTCTTCAAGCCACACTGAACTGTTTTCTTTTTCTTGCCTCCCACTCAGGATTGGCTTCAGAAAGTTGGCTTTATCCGGGTCTGTCTCCTGAAAGCCTTGAGGTTCCAGGACAATATTCGCACAGTGCTGAGAGATTCTGATGCATCAGAGCCCCCAGCTGCCACAGGCCTCTGCTTTATGGAGTGCTGTCTGAGGTCTGATTCTTACTGGAAAAGGGGGTACACTGAAGGGAACTGTGGCACAGTATCATATACCTGCAGAACTTAGGGCCAGGAAAAGAATGGAGGTGGATATTAATAATATACAAATCAGTATGTATCAATACTGATGATCAATAATGTGATTCTATAATACTATGATGGTGATTGTTCTACTATTAATGATACCAACATCCTGCTGTACAAGACCCACCATGAGTCCTTCTTCCAGAGAAAAATCACATCTTCTTTCTTGGGATGGAGGATAGGACAATATGGGACATGGAAAAGATGGAAATGAAATTGTCTACTGAAACCCTAGGACTAAGTAATTGTGCTGTATCCCCAACATTGTTTGTGCTCACCTTGCACTGTGGGTTTCCCCTTGAATGAGCCCTTGATTCCTCTTCCTTCTTTTTCTCATATGTACATTTTCCTCCTTTGGCTTCGATTCCTGTCACCACTCTCTAACCTCTCTATCGTATCTTCCTCACTATTAGTTTCTGAATATACATATAAAATGCTGATTTTTTTTTGCCGCATCCTGAAGTTTGTGTCCTTGGGTCATCAGGATACGTACCACACACAGCAGTGATCTCTCCTCTACCTGTTTAAGGTTTGTGGGTTTGAACTGCTCTGCCTGGTGGTTGAAGTCTGTTGCTTTGCATAACAGGGTGGGGTAGACTGTTAGCAAATTGCCATGGAGCCCCAAGGCTCGAGTTCTGACCCTGGCTCCTCTCTCACTACTGTCTGCTAACCTCTGCCTCTCAGCTCAGCGTGAAGTACACAAAATAAGACAACATGAACTTGCCTTGTGGGATATGGTGATATCCAATGAACAAAAGATATGAACAAAAACATGAGGGAAGGGCTGCAATGAAGAATGCATGATTCCACACATACACACTTTAACATTGGAAAGCCATTAGCAAGAAAGTGATTTGTCTGGTAAAACCCTGAAGACTTTGCTGAGGAGATGGCATTTCAACTGGGTACTCTGTATTCAGGTAGCTATGGGGAGGGAGGTTGTATCTGAAGAAGGTCATCTAGCTGCTGTGAGATATGGGAAATTCTGAGGTCAGATGCTCTGGGCAGTGTCAGGCTTGGCTGGAACATGCACAAACAGAAGCACCAAGAAGAACTAGTAGAGAAGAGGGTGTTGGCGAGAGTTAGAGGGCTCTGACAGCCACAGTATTTCAGTCACTGCATTTGAAAACCATAGTAACCATTTCATTATATTTAGGATTCATTGTATTTTCAAAACTTTTTCTTTTCAAGAGATGACAAAGAAGTAAAAGGAGGGAGAGGACAGAAGGAGTGAGAAGAGCACATATCTGAAATTGTGTCTTTTCTTTCTGTTTAGAAATACGAAGGCCCATGTGAGGATTCATTTCAGAATTCTAGGATTGGCCGTTTGTAATACTGACATTTATGGAACATGCCTGGCTGTCTTGTATGTATGAGCTAATCATTCCCACATTAAAAACTCACATAGACATCTCACTCAAAGTGTTATTTTCTTCTAAATGGTGTGAGATATTATTTATTGAGTATTGGATGGTATGTGAAAAGAATTACATTCTCTGTGTTGTGAATATAAAAATAACTCTGTTTTAGGGCAGTGAAAATACTCTGTAGGTTTTTATAATGATGGAGCTGTATCCTTACACATTTATCCCAACTCATAACATCTATCACCATGTGTGAGCCATAACGGAAACTATGGATTTGGGGTAATTATGATGTGTCACTGCAGGTTCATCATTATCGCAGGTGCACCAGTCTGGTGGACGATGTGGATAGTGGTGTGTGGGGTGTCATGCATGTGTGGAGGCAGAGACTGTATGGATAATCTCTGTAGCTTCCTTTCAGTTTTTCTGTGAACCTAAAACTTCACTGAAATATAAAGTCTTAACAACGATATTGACATTAGATGGTTCTACTGAAGGTGAGAGGAGATTTTAATTTTGCTGTGCCCCACAGAAGGTGATTGAAAGGGAGTGCCTGATCCTTCTTTCAGAAAGAAAGTGACATGTCAGAGCCACTGTCCCATCACATTTCAGGTGCCTGCAAGCAGTCTGCATTTTGCTGGGGTCACTTGTATACTTCCTACTGACTTTCTAAGTGCAAGGAATAGAAAGGCAGATGTCTTCAGAGGAACTCGGACATCTTGAAGGAGGTAGGCACTTCATTACAGATCAGCTCAAATTGTAGTTGGACTAAATTTAGAAACAAATGATGATTAACTTTTGTTAAATAAATCCGAGTGGTAGTGTTCTCTTAGGTGCTGGATAAATCTTAATAAAATCTATTCTCATGTTTTGTATGCCTCCAAAATTTGCATTTCACCAATACCAATGTATTCAAACCTCATAACCTGGGCTTCTTGGCTTTTAGCTGGGAAGAAACTTACTTTTCCAAGATTTCTTCCTGTAGCTTGAGAACCTGGCTGTAATAGCAGTTTCTTATTGATCTTTTTGTATTTGCTGACAAAAAAAATTGCTTTATGCATATTAATAGGCATATGCCAAATGCAAAAGGTTTGGTCCAATGCAGTGAGTTTCTGAACAACAGATAGATCTGGGAGGGTCTTGGGCATCTGCAGATTTACAAAGATTCATAGGGAATTAAAGGCAGTAGGAGATAATAGGATGGGGCAGAAATAAAACATTTTAGAGTTTAGTCACTGATCTCAAGTTGACTCTTCTTCTATCTGCAGGTCAAACCTTGGTCAACTGCATCTTATCTATAGCCACCAGCATGGCAATGAATAACAGTGTGATTGAATTCATTTTGTTTGGGTTGACACAGGTTACAGCAAAGGAGAAAGCAATATTTGTGGTCTTCTTGATCTTTTATCTTGTCACACTGACTGGGAACTTTCTCATTGCAGTGACTATCAAAACAAGCAAGAACTTCAGGAGTCCTTTTGTAACCTGGGTACCAAACCTCCATTTCTGAGCACTCTTGGTACCTTGGAAGAATTAGAAATATAATCGTGTCTCATTGTCTTCTAGCTCTGTTTTCAGTGACTACATTGTCTTTCCTCAATACCTCAGCCTCACCAAGATTTTTGAAAAAAAAATAATACCCACTGGTAACATAAGAGTTCATGATAGTCACGAGTCAGTGAAGTTCAGAAATATTTGGTGAATATCTAGTGTCTCTG
Source organism: Phyllostomus discolor (assembly GCF_004126475.2). NCBI lineage: Eukaryota > Metazoa > Chordata > Mammalia > Chiroptera > Phyllostomidae > Phyllostomus > Phyllostomus discolor. Next base: position 157,627,032 of record NC_040908.2, read on the forward strand.
GTTTAAGAGTTGTAGGATAGACAAAGATTATATGGAGAGAATTGCAACTTCTTAAAAAGCTGATAGTAAAAAAAGGACAGAAAACTTGCTGACAGCCACAGAATCCAACTAAGTAGTTGCTTCAGGGAACAATGTATTAATTATGTCATTGTTGGATATAGTCCTGTCTGTGGAAATTTCATGAGAGATCCATGAAGACTGAACATCCTTTGAGGCATAAAGGACTGCATACCTGTAGCAAATCATCATAGTATTGAGTTATTCCAAAAGAGACATTATTTTTGGTGGTACATAAATTTTATTTTAATGGTTCTCACCACAAATATTACAAACTCAGAGGACTGACTTCATGACAATTTATTGAGAGAGTTTTTTTGCCACCACCAGAAAGTGTCATTGCTGACCTGTGTGTCCAGGACTGACAGTTTAAATAGGGCTCTATTAAAGACACAACTTGATTTGGGGCCTTTGATACTTTTCTCTGTCACCAATCCACTAAGTCTTAGAGGGAGAACCTCTGACTTGTGGTCTAAAAAATTCATCTGAGGACAAACAGAATTGTCAAGGGAAGGTGCAATAGGCTATTAGAAAGAAGAAATCATAGACCTTCACCAAATGTTTACTGTGTGTAACCCTCTGTATACGATACAAAAATGAAGATGTGCTCCAAAATTTAATGGATGTATTCATATTTGTTTATGGTTTCGTTACAGGTCCCTTCTTCTGACCTCTCATTCCAGAAACTGGCTTTAGAGAAGACTAAATGGGACATAGTAACAATGTGACAGAATTTGTCCTGCTGGGCCTCACTCAGGATCCTGGGGGCCAAAAAGCATTATTTGTCATATTTTTGCTCATTTATATTGTGACAATGGGGGGCAACCTGCTCATTGTGGTGACTGTTCTTGCCAGCCCCTCCCTGGACTCCCCCATGTACTTCTTCCTCATCTATCTGTCACTCATGGATGCAGTGTATTCCACTGTCATTTCACCCAAATTGATCATAGACTTACTTTGTGGTCAAAAGACAATTTCCTTCTCAGCTTGCATGGGACAGCTGTTTCTGGAACACCTTTTTGGAGGTGCTGAGGTGTTCCTTCTGGTGGCCATGGCCTATGATCGCTACATGGCCATCTGTAAGCCACTGCACTACATAACCATCATGAATAGACAGGTTTGCATCCTGCTGTTGGTGGTGTCCTGGGCTGGAGGTTTTGTGCATTCTGTGGTCCAGATTCTCTTTGTGTACAACCTTCCCTTTTGTGGCCCCAAGGTCATTGACCACTTTGTCTGTGACATGTACCCACTATTAGAACTTGCCTGCACTGACACCTACATCTTAGGCCTCACTGTGGTTGCCAATGGTGGAGCAATCTGTGTGGTCATCTTTATTTGTCTACTAATATCCTATGGCGTCATCCTAAGTTCCCTCAGAACTCACAGTCTGGAAGGCAGGCGCAAAGCCCTGTCTACCTGTGGTTCCCACATCACGGTGGTTGTTCTCTTTTTTGTTCCCTGCATTTTTATGTATGTGAGACCTGTTTCTAACTTCCCCGTTGATAAATTCATAACTGTGGCTTTTACTGTTATCACTCCCATGTTGAATCCTTTAATATACACTTTGAGAAATTCAGAAATGACAAATGCTATGAAAAAACTCTGGTATAAGAAGTTAGCTATAAATAGAATGAGACTGTGTCACTCATATTGAATGCACTTGGTACTAATTCTGAAGCAACAAACAGGCAGTGCATTCTAACAATGGGTGACTTAGTCAACTCAATGCATTCTCTTGGGATGCTTTTCTTTTTTTGTACAAAGGTATCGAAAAGTAGAACAAATTATCCTTTGAGGTTAAACTCAATCTAATACAGGAATTCTGAATGTTGAATAAAAAGGCACAGGTATTTTTCCTATTTTTAGGAAAAATAAACTAAGTTCCCCTTGTAACTTTTTTATGGTGCAGTTACAGTTGTCCTGATTTTTTCCCCATTGCTCTCCCCTGCCCCATACCACCCACCCCCACCTCCCACAGTCAATGCCTGCCACATATTCCATGCCCATGTGTCTCTTATTCTTATTTCTTGGCTTGCCTCTTCAGCTTTTCCCCGCTAACCCCATCTTCCTCCCCTGTGGTCACTGTTAACTTGTTCTCTATGGTTTATATTGAAATGAGGATTTAGAAGAGTTTTTTCCTTTGAATTGTGAAAAACAAGCTACTTTTAAAAATTTGCTTCTATCTTAAAGAATGAGAAAGCAATTTTGCTAATATTTAGAACAGATTTCTAAGTTTAAAACAGTGGTTTTTATTTACTTCTTTATTTTATTGTTATTCAAAGACAGTTGTCTCCATTTTCACCCCACCACACTTCCCTGCCCCACCCATCTCCACCTTCCACCCTTGAACTTACCCACTTTGGCTTTGTCCCTGTGTCCTTCATACATACTCTTTGATGGCCCTTCTCCTATTGCCCCCAGCATCCTTCTCTCCCATCCCCTCTGGTTATTGTCAGTTTGTTCTTTATTTCAAAATTTTAATGTTTGCTGTTGTGTGCATACAACAGGATTTTGCAGCTGCCTTGAATTAAGCATTTTGTCTTCAAGATTACTTCTGTTTCTCATTTTGATGTCTATGCATTTGAAGTTCAGGATGTTTAAATGGGAGATGATACCATATTAGACTGAATGCACAATCATGGAACAGTTCTGTTAGGCGGGATGTTGGATATATTCAGAGGTTGGGATCAACCCGAGTGGGATGGTCGACTATGAAAACAGATTGTAGCTGTTGGTGAGAGTACGGAATACCATACTAATCCAAGTGGTAAACATATTTTCATGCTTTTCCTCCTCAGTTATTATTTGCCTTTTTGCTATTCTTCAAAGAGTAGATGAAGCTTATTTTGTTTTCATGACACTGAAGTTTGGGTAAAGAGATGCATTATTTTGCACAGCAGTGTGTTCCCTAAAAGTTGAATTCAACTTCAATACTTCAAATTGTAGACCTAATAATGATGTGCTTTTATATAAACCAAATTGTGGTTTTCAATCTTACCTTAAAATTTTTTTTTTCTCATCATGTGGCCCCTCCAGAACATCACGAACTAGAAAGAAGATGGAATTGTTTTCACTGTATTGTAGCAACATCATCTATGTTTTCTAAGAGTTTTTACGCTAATTAAAAACTTTGAACATGTTTTATTTTAAAATTTTATTATTAGTTTTTCATTCATACCAATAATATATGCAATGTATTCCCAGATTACTATCAATATTGAAAGTGCCTATGTGTATGATTCCTCTCCCTCTTTCCAGAGGTAATCCTAATGTTGATTTTTTTATTAATCATAGTTAAAAATAGTTTAACTGTACATGTATGTATCCTTAAGTTATAGAGTATACAGTTACATATTCCTTATCTTTATTAAAATTATGTTACATAGTACATAGTTTTCTGAAATTTTGATCCACTCATTTTGTTTTGTTCAATTATTCTATCTATCTGTGAGCCAATACTACTATGTGTACATTACTGTGGTATTTCAGAATTATTGCGGTATAAAAAAAATCACTCCCAAATTTATTGGCTTCAAACACCAACAATCACTTTATTATTTCAGATGGTTTCAGTGGGTCAAGTACTTGAGCAGCTCAGCTGGGTATGTGTGGCTTAGCATCTCTCAAACTGTCAGAAATTGGCTGAGGCAAAATTCATCCAGAGTTTCTTTAACCCTATATCTGATCCTGGGGCTCGAAAGTCTTGGATCCTGGGGACTGGAATAGCTGGCACTACTCGAGATCCTAAGGGTGTAGTCCTAATCCAATAGAGCTGGCATCTTTATAAGGAACAGCAGAGCTCTTTCTCCCCATGTGCACAGAGGAAAGGCCATGTCAGGGCAGAGTGAGAAACTGGCCATCTGCAAGCCAGGAGGAGAGGCCTCACCAGAAACCAGCTCTGCTGGTACCTTGATCTTGAACTTTCAAAATCCAGAACTGTGAGAAAATAAGTGTCTCATGAACAAGCTACCCAGGCTATGGTATTCTGTGATGTGAACCTAAACAGACGAGTGTGATGTTGCTAAAAATGCATCTAGATTGGTTATTGAATCACCAGAATTCAATTCAAATAACAGCTCCTCTTCCAGCCACCAGATGGGAATAGTTGAAATCCAGAGCTTTTTGAATGAAGGAGCCCTCAGGTATCCTGGATTAAGAACTCAGTGATGTCATGACAAATAGTTGCTGTGAATCTGTATCCTAATCTTTTCTCTGAGTGACCTGAGACCCTTTAGCAAGGTATTGTGCTCTGAGCAAAGGTAAATACTCAAATCTTTCTGGAGATTACTGGAAATAGGTTCTAAGCTAAAACTCATTCTTGGGTGGCAGGACACCAGTGTAGTTCACTGGTCAGAAAGCAGATTGAAGGTGAAACAGTACGGGGCAGAGCTGTTACAGTGTGTCACTTCTGCACATGTAGTTAGATGAAATGTACTCTACAGGAGCATACATTTCCATAGTGGGTCTCTGATCACTGGAGTAAAGTTATCATGGTGCAAAGGACTGATGGAAATATTTGATGCTAATCTTTCATTCCAAGACAGTAAGCAAAAAGCTGCACCACATCCTTGGTCTACCAAAGAGATTGGACAAATGGAAGGTGTGAATCTCATTATATTCCCATTTAATTTACAGGCTTGGTTTGGGAATAAAATGGAGAGACAGGCTACATCTGTTTGAAAAATGAGAGCATAAAGAAATTTTGTATCATTAAACTTTACATTTGCCATTTTTCTCCATGTGAGAAAATCCTAATGGACAAAATAGAAGAATAGATTTGGTTATGATCTCTCAGCACCTATATTTCCTAAGGCAGGTCTCACTTGGAAAATAAGGAGGCTCATTGAAGTAATTACATCAATGAATTAGGCAAACAAAACAATATCTTTTATTTGAATTGCTCTGTCATAAGTGAGAATATCAGCTATTCCATGTAGGAAAAGGTAAACAGGTCAGGATTTAGGACATGTAATTTCTTCTTCTTTTTAAAATTTTTTGTTGATGATTGTGTTTTTATTTATTTTATTTTTATCATATTGTTCAATTACAATTGTCCTCATTTTGCCCCATTAATTTTCCTGGCCCTACCCACTCCCCACCTCCCACATTCAATCCTTCCCCTCCCATTGACTTTGTTCATAGGTCCTTTACACATATTCCTTGACTTGACCCTTCCCCTCCTGTTCCCATCATTCCCCTCTCCCCACTTCTGGTCACTGTTGGTTTGTTCTTCATTTCCATGTCTGGTTCTATTTTGCTCTCTTGTTTGTTGTGTTGATTAGGTTCCCCTTTTAGGTGAGATCAAGTGATACTTGTCTTTCACTGCCTGGCTTATTTTACTTAGCATAACACTCTCCAGTTCCACCCATGGTGTTGTGAAGGGTGGGGGCTCCTCCTTCCTTTCTGCTGCATAGTACTCCACTGTGTCATTCCTAAATCTGTAACCATTTGAATGTGCAATCTTGAAAATGTTTCTTCCCTTCCCTGGGTCTCAGTTTCTCTACATGCAAAATAAAAAGAATGAATTAGATAATCTCTAATTACCCATTCAATTATTTTTTCACTTTTATTGAGTTTCTCAGGATGACACTGGTTAACAAAATTATTCAGGTTTCAGGTGCACAATTCTGCAACTCATCATCTGTACACTGTGCTGTGTGCTCACCACCCCAAGTCTCTTTCCATACTATTTATCCCTCCTTACACTCCTCTACCTCCTTTTCTCCCTTTAACCCATTCAATTCTCAGTGCTTAAGATTTTATTGTTTATTTTTTAAGATCAAATTCTGGACTCCATGTACTTGAATTACCAGAGAACTCCTATTATATTATAATATGAAATACAGCATTATTATTCTGCATGAAGTGAAACAAGGCCCAACACTTCCAGAGACTTCAGGTTTTGGACAGCTCTTAAATTCATTAGAGACAACTGAAAAGGAAACTGGCCTCTAGTTCTATCATTTACTAGTTACATCATGCTGGACAAAGTGAAACTAACCACTCTAAGTCTCAACTTTTCTATATCCATGGGAAATAATGCTCTCATGGGGTTCTTTTCAGATTGAGTATGAAAGTGGATTGCAAATAATAAGCATTAAATATATGATACAATATGACTAATAGTGAATTTAGGGCAGGTTAGAAATGGACAAGGATACTAATGTTATTAACTGATTTAACAAAGTAAATGAATAAGTAGATTCACAATTCTAAATTCTCTTGAGAAGAGAGTTGGGAAATTCTCAGAGAGAAAAGTTGACATATTTCAAATCCCCAAGTGTCTTTGAATCTCTTTTTTACACCCCATGGGTTGGGATGAGAAAGTCTTCTTAAAGCCTTTGTTGAAAGGCTTATCTTGGCAACCAAGGTAAGCCTTTATGTGTCAGGTAATGCCGGGCCAAGGTTAAGATCAAGACTTAAGGCCAGACAGACTTGACTGTACCTACATGTCTGCTTGTCACTAACTCTGTGTCCTTGCTCCTCATTAACTCTGTGTCCAGAATACAAGGCCCAACCTATCCATGCTTCAACTTTTCTATCTGTAAAGAAAGAAGGAACTTTCAAACACATGTAAATTTGAACCCTATATAATTTTAAAAAATATTGAATGAGATAATTTATATAATGCTTTGCACAGTGCCCTAGAATACATGAAGTAGTCAACACTAATTTTTGATTATTACTTGTGATAATGACTAACCTCTACAGAGAACTTTATTCAGAATTTATCAAGTCATTCACATCTCTTAATAGGAAAATAGGCTTAACTTCCTTACTCCTTAAACTTCTCAGAGATTGTCATAATTCTAAGAGCGCAAAAATGAAAACCAAGATGAGAAAAGTGCTATTGGAACATTCAGAAGGGTATTAAAATTTTTCTGAAAGTAATATATTTTTAAAAGTTAGAATAATGTATGACCATCATAAAAAATAAAAAGTACAGATAAGTAAAAAGTGAAACATATGTTGTTTCAGCATTACCATAAACCTATAAAATTATAATGCTTTGCTCTACTTACTTTTTTGTTTGTTCATGTGTAATTTTACACTACTCTGCATATATTTTTCTAAAAAACATCACATTGTGGCCTCTCTACATGCTTTGAGTGCATCTCTCTGACACTGTTAAAATTTTCTCTCTTTTTCTTTAGAATGTTAGCTGTACATATAGTAGACAAGGGGGTGTTTGGGAGCAGGTCCATGTTTCTGCATCCTTCTTTGTAGAAGCCACTCCACACCAATCAGGGCCTTCATAAATTGTAATCAATTGGTGTGGGAACCAAGGAGTGTTTGGACAGTAAAGCAAATGAATGAATGGGGGAATGACTAAATAAAGCATTCTGAGAAATAAGGAAGTGATTTTCACAAAAGGAACAAATGGATTTTACCTGGTTGTGATAATACTGCAACTATATTTTTATCATAAATTCTCTATTAATTTTCCAAAATGTTTAAGAGATAATCATTGCAAGGGAAAGCCAGAGGCCAAAATACTGATGTCTGCAAGAGAGAAAACATTGGATTTTTAGAAAAACTACATTGCCTGATTTCATTTCTGGTGATACAGCATATCAATATATCCTTATTTTTCAGCCTAGGGGATGGAAGAGGTGGCTGCTTAGAGTTTGTGCAGTACAGCCACTCTAGAGTCTGTCTGATTTCCTGCATCCTTCATGAGCACAGACTATAGTCTTTACATTCCCTGGCCTTTTTGATAGCTTTGTCTCACCTAGAGGCTACTAAGGTAATTCTCACCAGCCTTCTTCAGAAGGGACTGAAGCAATATTTTCTGGAACCCATAGAGAAGAAATATTATCTGCTCTTCAAGTATATACTATTAAGAATTAAAGGATAAGTCTCGTGGGAAAATCTAGCAACATGAGAAGAAGGTGGTGAGTAGTTGACAAGTAGAGATCTTTTTTGTGTGTGTGGGAGAGGGATGTGCGGAGCAATAAAGTGGAAGTAAATTTGCTCAAAGGGAAAATATCATTGAATGACAACACTTGTAAGCATATCTATTTCTTTATCTCACAATATTATATTTAACATTTATGTTAAAATTGTAAGCCTGTGCAACAAACACTGTCTCTATTTGCCTAATGTCAAAACTAATAATTCTGATGTGTGTGGAGTGTGTTGTGTGTGTGTATCAAATAGGTCACAAATAGTCACCTTGGTAAGAAGAAAAAAATTTGTGCTGCATGGTTAAAATGAAAACATATTCTCATTCTTTTAAATAATTCATTGATTTGGGTGGCATAGGTACAGCCTCATAGAAATAACACAATTTTAACAGTCATGGTCAAGTGTCATCCATTTCACAGTCAGTGATGATAATCTGCACTAAACATCTGCTTTGTATCTACCTCGTGGCATTTACTGAGCTGGTAGTGTCTTCACAATCACAGTCATTTTTTTGAGCCAACTTATCTTCATTTTACAGCAAATAGTCAAGGTTTCAGACCTTGAATACATTTGAAGGAATTACATTTGCTCTTTGAGTCAATGTAAGGCAAAATCACAGCATACTGACTTAGATCAAACAGCTTCTTTAAGACTGTTAGTTATTTCACCTGTTGAATAAGGAGAATAATAGTATCTGAGTGAATGTTAATAAAAACATTAAATGTGTCTGGTGCTTGATAAGCACTCAAACAAATGTTGGCTTCTAGACTAGAAATTGTCTCAGTAAAGATAACTCAGTGTTCAGGTGATGTGGTCCAAACACTTTGGAGTAATTCAGGTCCACCAGAAAATTCAATTGAATCTGCCTTCATAATACATTAACAATATTTAAAAACCATGATCACCATGAGTGTTGGACTGATTTAAAACCAAACTATTATAATAAAAATTTTAAAGTCATAGAGTTAGTTACCCACCTAAATGTTTAGTTTATACAATACCAAACATACAAACTCCATATTAGGTTCATTTGTTATCAAATATCCAAATTCATAAATGGCCAACATTTTTTCCCCTTTTGCCATGATGGTTTATCTTCATGTAGACTTAAGGAGGGGATTAAACATTAAAGATGAATGGTATAAAAATTCTCAGAGTTCATTTCAGTTATATGAAATAATTGGCTTGTTGGCAAGATGTGCTAATGATGGTGAAATACCCCTGAGGCCTAATTAGCCACAGCTAGAAAGGTCATGGAATTTGCCTACAAAGGATATGCAGTAGCACTCTTGCAAGGCCTGGGAGAAGGGCCTTATCCAGAGGTGCCATTTTTGGGTCAATGAAAACACAGTAGCTGACCTAGTTGTCATTTTTAAACTTGCATCTTTTCTCCTTTCTTGGTGCACTGACAGCTGCCCTAGGCCCTGATCATGGAGCTATGTCAGAGCCTATGTCAGAGACAATTTCATAGGTGAGATTCCTAACCTTGCCCCCCAAAACTAAATCACATAATTATAGAACCCCAGGTTTAAGTGCATCTTAGAAATCATATAGTCACCCCTGCCTCCACCTATATTAGGTTTGAATCTCTTTTTCAGTATGTCAAGAATCAGGAAAGATATAATCAATTCAATATGAGAAATGTAGAAGTAAAAATATTTTGAGGTCTTTTTTACTGATAAATATTTAAGTTAGAGTCACATTATATATTCATATTTTTTTACACTGAAGTTTACAACCTCAGAATTTTTGTATGACATTGCACAATTTTAAAAATAATCTCTGTTAAAACCCACAGATTATTCAAGGAGATGTGAAATATTTTACCTCATCATGTCTTAGTGTAGGACATTCCATGCTGTTTCTGATTTTCCATAGCTCTTAATAATTATGTTGAACATATTTGCACGTAATGATTTTTCCTTTTTAAACATTCTTCTTTAGAGTTTACTTCTACAAAGAATATAGTAGAGTTAAAGAAAAAAGACAAGGTAACTTTTATTTTTTCATTGCTATTTCTAAACCATTTTTCTTATATCTTATTTTCATTACGTTCACTATGGTTTTTTTCTGCTCTGTTGGGGGAGTCCACCTCAGAATAAATAAGGGAATTCAATGAAGTTGCTGCACTTAGTTTTCACATGTGTATAACATTTTCATTTGGGGTGATTAAAAATACAGCTCTTTATCCATGTACCTTTAAAAGGAAAATAAATATGTATTTTTTCAGAATATATTTATCTTTTCTCCCCTGTTTCTTTTGGAAAATTTTTGTCCCCATCTTTCCTCATTCTGTTGGTGATGGTACATCTTCCTGCAAGCAGGCATGATGGGTGAAGGATGTGCTGGGAGCGTGGGAGAGGAAGGCACGAGAATGCCTATAGCAGAAACCTGCAGGAGTGGGGAGACTCATTCATACCATGGATGGATGAGCTGCTGCTGTTTGGTAATAACATGTTGGGGAGCGGTTACAAAAGGCATTTAACAAGGACACTTTTTATGATTTGTTTGGATAAACATACATTAATATATGCATAGTAATTTTCCAATAAATATTTGTTGAATGAGTGAGTGTGTATTAGGTACTTAAAGTAAGTACTTGACATATGTGATTGTATTTATATGTATGATACATTTTTTGTCTTACATAGCAGACAACTTCTATTCTCTATATTAAATTTCTATGTTTTTAAAACTTTGAAAATAAGGGCTGCCTTTGCTTGATAAGTCCTCATGTATTGAGCACCTACCTACCCAAGGGCTGTTTTTAATCCCAGTCTTCAGGCAGCAGGGAACATTCTCTTGTTTGTCTGCCAGAGATGGTCTTCCTCTCTCTCAGATGTAAAGGTAACACAGAAAAGATATTCACATTCTTACCCAGCCACTGAGTGAACTTTTGTTTATAGAGAATAGAGATGGCTATCATCAGCATTTTTAAGGAACTCACACATGATGAGATGTGTAATTCACAGTTTTTTCTTTTTAGAGAAAATGTGAAGTTGTGATGCTGTACTTAAAAGTAGGGTGTCATGGTCCAGGTATGAGGTTTAATGCAACATATGAGTCTATCATTTAACTGTGCACACTCAGACTAGTTATATAACCTTTCTGGCTCTCAGAATCTTTATATTTGATGGAGGTTATATCACCAAGTTCAGAGGGCTAAGAAACCAATAATACAAGTGGAGTCAATAGGAGAGTTCTTGACATATAGTACTGTCCATGCTCAATAAATAGCAGCTGTCAGAATGCAAACTGTTTTTGGAAGCTTAGGAGGTCCTATTAACTCAAATCTAATGAAATCAGACCTGTCTTCAGTTTCTCACATTTAGGTTAAATCCAAATACCTTAAAAATGCAACTAGTGCATATTTCTGTCTTGGCTTTGTAACAGGATTTAATTTATTCTTTCTAGTTGTATTCTCAATTATTCATATGAGGTTGAAAGTCCTGGTGTAGTTTTGAATATTCCCATCCTGGTGTTTTCATTTAAAAAGTGGCATTTTCAGAGGATGCATAAAGAATCATGTTGTAGGAGCATCATAATTCAACTGCTGTTTGCCTTTCACAATTATCGATACAATATTGCACTAATATTCCCAATACTAAATCTCCAGCAAAGGCACAGAGCCATTCACTAAGGGTAGGAAAGGGTGTCTCACTTAAGTCACAGAGCAGAATCTTCCAATTTATGTTTACTTAATTTCCCCTAGTGCATTTGATGTCATAAGTAGCCTCAGATTTCTGCATCAGAACTCTTCAGGAATAGTTCAGGAATATGGCTGAACTTAAAATGCTTTAGTGCTAGTGGTTGTGGCTTTGCCTCTTTCTTAAAGTGAACTGAATCACTAGGGCAATAGGAAAAAAAATATATTTCAGGCATCTGTCAGGAAGGACATAGGAGAACACAGAGAAAGCTTATTTTTTTTAAATTCCAGAATCAGTAAGGGTGTACAAGTTGAGACATTTAGGGACATCAGCAGATTATTACGGAGAGGAGAGAGAGGGCTCTGAAATCTGAAGAAAACATTTCCCAGATAGTCAAAAAAGAACAGGATTAGCTAGATAGAGAATAAATTTTTTATTGCTAAAGTAAAGAATACACTGGATTTGGGGAACTTAAGTAAGACAATGGTTTCAATAAGGCTTTAATCTATTCTTTTAATTTTTAATAATTATATTTACTTAGAAAATTACATGCAAATATAACTGATATGCACATACAGGTACGTATAAATGCATCTAAAATTCACTACTTGAAATATAATTACAAAGTACTACTTATGAGAACCTTACTACTAATTTTTCATGTACTTTCAAGTATTATATGTACTTTGCAGTTGAAACAGGAATTTCTATTGTTTTTAGAACAACGGATGCTAGCATCAGTTTGCTGACAAAATACATGAGAAAGAAATAGTGGGCACTGGGGAGAATGGGGGGGGCACATTCCCAAGGCCACAGCCCCATGAGGTGGACTAAAGCCCACAGTCCATGGCTGGGAGGGGCCCTGCACAATCTGGTGCAGCTCCAGTATATTAAAATACATGGCTATGAAGAAAGGAAGGACCTTGGAATCTTCTAGGGAAAATATGAACAGAATCAGCTGCTTCCTACAGGAGTATATGAACTTCAAATTGATTTCAAAGTGAGTATAGAGATTGGGAAGGGTTGGGCCAATGATATGGCTATTTATGGAAGATTTCCACTAGTTTATGATTTTTAGTGTAAGATTCTATGTATGTTAGCATGTTAGTTCTACTTGTGCAAATTAACTATACTGGAGATAATAACATTATACTCAAAAACCATCTCCTTTGTTTTTAACTGTTTAGATCGAGGATGATATGGTGTTGTGGGTTTTAAACTTGATTTGTTTTTTTGTTTTCGTGACAACACGCAACCCACTGAGCTACACTAGTCAGGGCTTAAGCTTGACCCTTAATGTTAAATGTACATAACAAAAGTAAGTCTACCATATGTTCTCTTCTAAATTTTAAAATTATATTAAAATGTCTGTGCAAAGAAGCAGAATTATTACAATTTTAATTTTCTCATTTGACATATTGTAAACATGCCTCACAATTTATGTCCTTGTATTATTTAGTATTCATAGCATCTTAATTTGTAGTACTCTGATTTGCAGAAACATCTTCCCATTATTGAACATTTTATATATTTCTAAAGTTTTACTGTTATAAAAGACATTTATCATCTACAATTAAAGAACTTACACTACCTCATTTCACCTTTAGAAAATTTTTTAAGATTGGGTTCTAATAAATGGAATAGAAACAAGGTAACAATCCTGGAAGTATTTGTTAAAACATTTGCAGAAGGATTACATGATATCAAGTAATTTGATTGCAATTTTAGAATTCATATAATTTTCCCCCTTTTTATTGAATTGATAGGGGTGACACTGGTTAACAAATTTATACAATTTTCAGGCACACAATTCAACAACACATCACCTGTACACTGTACTGTGTTCAGCACCCCGAGTCTAGTTTCTGCCTGTTGCCATTTATCCCCCTATATCCTCTTCCACCACACCCCCCCTTTCCTCTCCCTGAAAATCACCACATTGTTGTCTGTGGCCATAAATGTTCTGTCTTTTCTTTTTCTTTTTTGCTCAGTCCCCTCACTTCTCCCGCCTAGCAGCCCTCACCCTCAATAGCAGTCAGCCTGTTCTTTCTATCTATGAGTCTGTCTCTATTTTGTTTGTTCATTCATTTTGTTCATTAGATTCCACATATGACTGAGATCATATGGTAATTGTCTTTCTCTGACTGGCTTACTTCACTCAGCATAATGCTCTTCAGGTCCATCCATACTGTCGCAGAGGGTAAGATTTTCTTCTTTTTTACAGCCCAGTAGTATTCTGTTGTGTAAATGTACCTTTAGTGAGGGTGAGGATGTGGAGAAAAGGGAACCCTGATGCACTGTTGGTGGGAATGCAGATTGGCGCAACCACTGTGGAAAACACTATGGAGTTACCTCAAAAAATTAATACTGTAATTGTCTTATGACCCAGTGATTCTGTTTCTGGGAATTTATCTGATAAAAACTGAAACACTAATTTGAAAGAATATATGCCCAATGTGTTCATTGCTGACAAGCTGTTATCTGCTGGATCATACATTGGTATCCTTTACTTTTTAACAAATGGTCATTGACTGATCCAGAGACCTTCCAGGATTTGCTTTGTACTCTTGTTTTTTGGGTGACAATTTGTAGCTCAATATGGTGTTCACAGTGCATCTTTGTATAAGAATGTCTAGTACCTTGGAAATGTAGTGGAAATGGTTATTTTAAAGTAAGCATGAAGACATATATTAACAAACAATCGTATCTTCATTGTAAATTGTGTTTTTTTAGCTTTGAATGGTTTTCCCAAAGACCAGCTTATATTTATTTGTCAAGGAAGTCTCGTTATTATTTTATTTACTGATTTAACACACAGATTGTAGGTATATGCACACACACATTTGAGAAATAAGTTTCTGTTTTATGTACAGATGTGGACACAACCATTCTTGAAAACTGATGTCTATCTATGGAAAATAGTCAATAGTTGGAGTAACTTATCTGGAAGACTTATGGATGAGGTAGCTGCCTTGCTAAGTGAGAGAATAGTGATGAAAATTGGTGAGGGCACTTGTCATAAGCAAGTTTTGCATTTTGCCAATTTGACACTCACCATAATCCTATGGGATGAACTTGTAGGTTATACATGAACATACTTAGTTTACAATAAAGTCATATAAATGTCAAGTTGTACAATATCAGGTTAGGCCACATAGTATAAATAATTAGTAAATAATTTAAAAAGTCTGAAGACTCTAGCTATACTCAACATATTGTTTCTATTCCTCACCTATGTGGTTGTTCCCATTTTGTAGTAATTGGACTATTACTTTCTGAATGTACATCACTTGCTCTGTGTCATCAAGGGGCCTCCTTCAGGAATGAACAAAAGAATCAGAAGACTTTGATTTCCACAGGTGTATGAAGACAGCAGAAAGGCCAGCTTTGCTCCTTTCTGTCTTGATCCATTAGGAATACTTAAGTGTTGGAGCTGGCATTCTGTGTTTAAATTCCAGACCCAGCATGTTAGTTGACGTTTTCTCTCTAAGCATGGTTTGTCTTTCAGGAAAATAGGGATATAACATAAATTGTTTCCTAGGACTATTTCTTAAACAGCTACTTTCTTTACATTAGTTAACTTGGTCATGCTGACAATAAGCTTAAGTAGGTATTTTCTTTCTAAACAGCTGTTCTTATTTTTTTTAAATATGTAGTTGGGAAAATGGGAGTATATTTTTTTAAGATTTTATTTTTATTTTTGGAGAGGGAAGGGATGGAGACAGAGAGAGAGACACATCAATGTGCGGTTGTCAGGGGTCATGGCCTGCAACTCAGGCATGTACCCTGACTGGGAATTGAACCTGCGACACTTTGGTTCACAGCCCACGCTCAGTCCACTGAGCTCTGCCAGCCAGGCACAACCCTTCTTATTTTAAATGATGAATGAAGAAAGAACCCAACTCAGCATGTGCATACTTGTTACATGTTAGTGTAGAGCTAGGCACATTTCCATAGAGTTTTTCCTTTTTATATAGAATAAATTAATTCATCTTTTATTTTTTTAATGAATTTATTGGGGTGACAGTGGTTAACAAAATTATATAGACATCAAGTGTACAATTCTATAATACATCACCTGTATATTGTGTTGTGTGTTCATCATCAAAAGTCAAGCCTCCTTCTTATCACCATTTATTCACCCTTTAACCTCTTCTACATAACCCCTGTGCCCACCTATCCTCCCCTCTGGTAATCACTATACTATTGTCTGTCCATGAGTTGTTTTTCTTAAGCCTTTCACCTTTTCATCCAGTCCCCTAACCCACCTCCCCTGTGATAGCTGTCAGTCTGCTTTCTGTATTCATCTTAAAGGCCCAATTCAGTTCAGAGTTAAAAACAATTGGATAAGTAGTGATGATTTTCAAATGACTCTTAAACTAGGGGTTATTTCCTCTTCTCTTTGTAGATAAGGTCATTTCCTGGTGATGACATGTGAGTCACCCCATTCCCTTTCCATACCAATGGCAGGAATGACCAATAAATTACAAGTTCTTTGTCTTCAATGTGGATGTGACTTCAGAACCCTCCTCAGCAATTCACTCCAGGAAACCATTGCTAAGTGATCTGCTTTGGCAGTGGAGATTAAAAATATGTCTTTTCCCTACTGTATATGAATACTTTTCCTATACATAAGCTCTGGCCAATTTAAAGTATTGAAGGATTTATCTCCTCCTGACTTCTGCCTGACCTCCTACTACAACTTTCAGCAAATTTCTAATTTTCTGTTTTCATTTACAACAGAAGCATGTAATCAGCTTTTCACATGGATGCACCAACTGGTCAATGACTTTGTTAAATGGTATCACAAACTGGTCCAAGGTGAATTTTTCTTTGTATCATTATTGCAGATTTTGTATGCTTAGTCTGGCAGCATTTAGCTTTTCCTTGGTAATCATGCAAAACCAAAGCTTTGTAACTGAGTTCGTCCTCTTGGGGCTTTCACAGAATCCAAACGTTCAGAAAATAGTATTTGTTATATTTTTGTTCAGCTACATGGCAACTCTTGGGGGCAACTTACTAATTGTGGTGACCATCAGCAGCAGCCCAACACTCCTCAGCTACCCCATGTACTTCTTCTTGGCTTTCTTATCCTTCTTGGATGCCTGCTTCTCCACCACCATTGCCCCGAAGATGATTGTGGACACTCTCTCTGAGAGGAAGACCATCTCCTTTGAGGGCTGCATGATCCAGCTGTTTGCTGGACACTTCTTTTCTGGAGCGGAGGTGATTGTCCTCACAGTCATGGCCTATGACCGCTATGTGGCCATCTGCAAGCCCTTGCATTACTCTTCTATCATGAACTGGAGGCTCTGTGGCACTCTGATGGGGGTGGCCTGGACAGGGGGCTTCCTGCATTCCACAATACAAATTCTCTTTGCATTGCAGCTGCCCTTCTGTGGCCCCAATGTCATTGATCATTTTGTGTGTGATTTGTACCCTTTACTAGAGCTGGCCTGCACTGACACTCATGTGTTTGGCCTTTTGGTGGTGGCCAACAGTGGGTTTATGTGCATCCTAATCTTCTCCTTGTTGCTTGTCTCCTATGGCATCATCTTGTGCTCTCTGAGAACCCACAGTACTGAAGTGCAGTTGAAGGCTCTCTCCACTTGTGGATCTCACATTACTGTTGTGGTTTTGTTCTTTGTCCCTTGCATATTCACGTATGCCCGACCTCCATCCACTTTCTCCTTTGACAAAATGGTGACAATAGTTTACACCATCCTAGCCCCTTTGCTTAATCCTTTGATTTACACCATCAGGAATAAGGAAGTGAAAAATGCCATGAGGAATGTGTGGAACAGAGTAATGGTAGTTTGTAATGAAAGATGAGACTGACTTGATGGAATCTACACCCAGTGTGTGTTCTAAGACATGATGGAGTTGCTCAGCATAGTTTCTACAATAAAGAGTTAGAGTGGTCCAGGATCCCTAAGTCTTTCCTTGCTTCAGCACTCTCAATAGCATCTCTGCTCCCCGAGAGGCCAGTAACTGTAGATGGCATTGAGGCCATATTCGCAGAAATTTCTGTCTTGGGGGACCTATCCCTTGAAGAGATTTAGAATGAAAACAGAATCGGGCTGTTCTTTCTCCATACCTGGGTTTTCAAGAATCCTTGCCCATGATTCATAACTGCACTCTCTTTCTGGTTTTGGGGCAGTGATATTACAGTAGGTCATAGAGACAGAAACGAAGTTCTGTGATGAAATCTTGCATGAAAATATCCTCCCTGATATTTTCTTTTGCTCCCTCCCATCTGTCTTTCTGTATGTTACTCTCTTACTCATTTTGCCTTGGTTCTGTTCACTCCCAATCTCTCCTCTCTCCCGTACTCACTTCACTCCTTCTCTACTCTTGCCTCTTCAACACTCACTCATTTAGATATCTATTTTCTGCTTCGATATTTTCTTTCTGACGCAGCATACAGAACTTGATTCTGGAGTTAGACCAGATAATTAAGTTATCAATTCATGTCTTTCTTGGAGAGCTCAGGATTTCTTTTTTCTAGGATCTACATGATCCTAGAAGGTATACATGAAATCTACATGAAATAAGTTTGAAGTTTTATGTGACATGGATGGTGAATGTTAGAGACAGAGGGTATTTAGCAGTACCCCACTCTAATGTTAACTTAGCTGTACTTCAAAAAACTTCCTTCTCTCCTTTGTTCATTCCTTCCTTCCTCCCGTCATTCCTCCCATCCTTCCTTTATTTTTTTATTGTTGTTTAAGTACAGTTGTCTCCATTTCTCCCCCAACTACTCCCCCTCATCCCAGCCACCCTGCTCCCTACCCTTGATCATACCCCTCTTTGGTTTTTTCCATGAGTCCTTTGTACATGTTCCTGACAACCCTATCCCCCTTATGCCCATTAACTCCTCCCCCCTCCCCGCTGGTTACTGTGAGTTTGTTCTTAATTTCAATGTCTCTGATTATATTTTGCTTGCTTGTTTGTTTTGTTGGTTCCTCAGTAAATGAGTGGATGGAAAAACTATGATACCTTACATGATGGAATACTATGCAGCAGAAGGAAAGAAAGAGTCCTACCCTTTGCAACAGCATGGATGGAACCAGAGAGCATTATGCTAGTGAAATAAGCCAAGTGATGAAAGAGAAATGTCATATAATCTCACCTATAAGTGGAAAAATTTTCTGTATCTCAGGTCAAAGTTTCCACATTGAAAGGACCAAGAAAATAAGCACATTTACCTTATAAAAGAATGTGCAGGTCAAATGAAATAATGTTAGTGAAAATTGTTTGAGTAATAAGATTATACAACAAGAATAATATATAATCTAGGATTGTGTAATTTAATTAAATATATAGTTAATAACACACAGCAATACAGATGGAAAGGTGATAGAGGCATTTGTCCATGTTGGAAAAAAGAGGAGACTTGTAGTATCAAATATATTTGAACTGGTTTAAAATTTCAAGAGGTAAAAGTAAGAATTAAAGAAGGGAAAATTACATTCTCCACTACTGTGATGTCCCCCCAGATCAGGGAGTTAGGAAAGTGCAGGAGTGTTAGGCAACATGAATGAGTTAGTTCAGTGATAAAATCTCTGAAACTGTTGGTCTGATCTAATGTGTACATCTTTTCAGTAGCTAAGTTCATGTCTTATGTCCCCAAAACTTCTCTTTGTTTATTGAAAATAAAATAAAGGAGAATTATATGACCTGGCTTTCATGGTTGTACAACATCTGTCCATAATTTTATCTCTTACAAGTTTTTGATTAACAACAGCAGTTTTTAGGGAGATTATCTCTATATTTGATCTTTATTATTGATCAAGGCAGTATTTGTGGTCTTTTTGATTCTTTACCTTACAGCACTGTCAGTGAACTTTCTCATTGTAGTGACTATTAAAACAAACCAGACCCTTGGGAGTTCTATGTACTTCTTTCTGTTCTATCTGTCCTTTGCTGATGCCTGCCTCTGTACAACCACAGCCCTCAGATTGATTGTGAATGTCCTTTTTCAGAAGAAGGCCATTTCCTACAGTGAGTGCATGACTCAGGCCTTCACAGTCCATTTCTTTGGGCACATGGAGATCTTTGTGCTCATCCTCATGACCTTTGATTGCTGCGTTGCCATTTGCAAGCCCTTGCAATACTGAATCATCATGAGCCAGCCAGTCTCTGGTGTGTTGGTGATTCTGGCCTGGGTGGGATCTTGTATCCACTCTTCAGCACAGATTTCCCTGGCTTTGCAATTGCTCTTTTGTGGGTCAACCCCGATGTGGTTCACCACAATTTTTGTGACTTGCAGCCCTTGTTGAAACTTGCCTGCATGGACACATATGTGATCAATTTGCTAGTTGTCTCTAATAGTGGGGCCATTTGCATGGTGAGTTTTATAATTCTGCTTATCTCCTATGTTGTCATCTTGTACTCTCTGAGAAACCCCAGCATAGAAGGAAGGTGAAAAGCCCTTTCCACATGCACATCCCACTTCATTGTTGTTGTCATATTTTTCTGTCCATGTGTATTCATATATACAGGCCCACCAACCACGTTTCCAGTAGACAAGATGGTGGCTGTATTTTACACAATTGGGACACCCTTGCTCAACCCTCTGACCTATACACTGAGGAATGCCGAGGTGAAAAATGCCATGACAAATTTATGGTGTAACAAAGTATGACTTCAGTTAATAAATACTATACAGGGACTCCAATATACTTCCTTAATATCTTATTTTTGTTTCATGGACAGGAAAGGTAAAATATTCTTTGGGGGAAATAAACAAGAAATCTGAGAGGATTGCATTAGAATATGGTATTACTTAAAGTCCATAATCATTTTGAACAACCTAGGATGACCCTTGCTTAAATTCTATCAACATTTGGTCAAACTCATTAGGTAATTTAGCTTCCTATGCAAATTTTCCTTTGGAAAAAAAAGTACTGACAAATGACAGAATAAGTGCATGTGCTTGCATGTGTGTATAAGTACCATTCCCCCCCCCCCCCCACATTTCGTTTTTATGAATATAGTCATCAGAGCTAATCCCTAGGGCCTGGACACTTACAGACTCAAGGGTGCCATATAGATAAGCTGATGATTAGAAAAGATGTTCTGAGAAATTACTCCTCTGGAAATCTGTGCCTGAGCCTCCTTCACTGGGGGTGTCTACACTGATGAACCCTCCAACTCCAATAAAAACTGGAAACAGAAGTGAAAACCTACACTGTCCCTGGAAAACCTCTCAAAATTAATTCTGTGCATGGTGAGGGAGGGAGGAGTGTGATATTTGGACAAGACAGTGCTGTCAGTGAGTCAATTGCTCTTTGGGGTCTTTCCACTGCTCCTCACAAAGGAAAGCAAGAGGCAGTAGAGGGTTTGGCAGCAGAAATTAGTGAAGGTCAGGAAAGAAGGGAGGACAGAGAACCATGCATGATGAAGAGAGAGAAAGGGAGAAAGGAAAGCAGAAATCTTGTGCAATTGGGAGAGAAGGTGCTTTATCTTTCTTATTTCCTGAGCATTACTTTGGGGTGTATGAAAATTTGCAGGCAAATAATTTTCCTTGGCTCTTATGTTTATTTGGGTATCAGGAAAGAAGTTTTGTTTTTGTTGTTTGTTTCTATAGTATCTCAAAAGTCAAAATTCAGATTTTTGGAGAAGAATCTGGTATTAAAAGTGAAGCCTAGTACTTCTCAAATTTGGTCTTTTAGTTTTACAAGAAAATATTTTAAAATGTGTTTTTTCATATGGAAGACAACCTAACCCATGTGTATAATTCACACCCCTCGCCAACTCCACTTCAACTTCATAATCTCATAATCAAGTACTGTCATGCCATTTCAGTACCGAAGTTTATAATTACCATCAAATTAGCACCAGAAAGTATTACTCCTAGTCATATGGACTATTGAGAAAGGGAAGACAAAATGTTATGTTGCACCAAAGAGTCCCAATAGTTCTTGTTCAGGTAAGTCGTGGCATAATAAATATTTTAGTCCCAATGGGACATTTGTCAAAGCTCTCAATGCCATATTCAGAAATACCTATTTAGTTTCATACATCTTTCAAATGAACAATTTTCCTAATTTCTTACAGTCTGTTTTGAGAGCATTTGCATCTGGCATTATGAAGATTATACTTAAGTGCAGTTCATTCTCAAGTAAGCAAGACACTCAAAATAAAACCTAAATTCCTATCTCTTGTTATTCCTTCAAATTTATTATAGTGTGAGAAAAATGTTTATTTGTGACTAAATGATAACTCAGAAAGCTTCAGGAATTTCCTTTACCATTATTAAGTAATAGAGAACCCTGGTCTTATACTTTAGATAAGGGCTTGATTAGAAAAGATAAGAGAAACATAATGGAATAAATAGACTGGAATCACAGGATGAAGCACAGCTTGGTTAAAAACATATACAACACATTAATATTTCCTGAAGAGAAGAAAATCTACAATATCTTCTATGATGAGGTGAAACTCAGAGCTGTGACTAATTTGTTATTTGACTCAAGCAACACCCTGTGGGAAGATCGCATAAAGGCCAAAATAATAAAAGGGTTGGAGAGCTACAGAAATGACCGTGAACCAGGATGCCCCAACCTGGGGAGGGATGAGATTGTGTAGCTGTTCCTCTACTTGATTTAGAAATTGTAGAAGAATAGAATGAATGGGAGGAAAGACAGCAAAAAATACTAAAAGAAATATCAGCCAATTTCCCCCCATTAATTAATTAACTAATTAATTACAAATTTTATTAATTTATTTTTAGAGGGTAAGGGAGGAAGAAGAACTGGGAGAGAAATATCAATGTGTCGTTACCTCTCACGTGGTCCCCACTGGGGACCCAGCCTGCAACCCAGGTATGTGCCCTGACTGGGAATGGAAACAGTGGCCCTTTGGTTTGCCCCCCATGCTCAATCCACTAAGCTACAACAGCCAGGGCAAGTTTCCCCCAAGTTTAATAAAAGCTGTAAATGCATAAACCCAAGAATCTAACAAATCCCAAGCATAAAAATCATGGAGGAAATTATAATAAATTGGTCAAAAGCAGCATCAAATTGTTAAGAGGAGCTAAAGAGAAGAGGCACTGTGCATAGAGAAATAAAGATAAAAATTACAGCAGATTTCTCACCAGAAACAGTGTAAACTAGGAGACAGTTGAGTGACATCTTTAAAATACTTAAGTTTACATCCATACAGCTGGTTGGTTTTGTCACTTTTCACAACTGGGATGGAAGCAGAAGTGCCCAAATAACTGATAAAAAGCATTTGCTTCTGTCCCAAGAACCCATAGACCCCCAGATTAGAGTTTGCCAATGCCAATTCCAAAGTGACAAAGAGCAAACTCATGATGACTTGAAATGCAGCCAAAGTCCATTCCAATCTGACAGTACATTTCATCATGGATCCTAGACCTCAGGGGGAGCTTTAATGCCATTTTTCCGGATCTTCTCTGCAACCTGATTCCCAATATCACCCAGGATGAGTTAACTTTCCATACCTCACTGATATGACAGTGACCTTCCTACATACTCAGTGTGCTAGCACCTTTCTCTGATGCCACTCAGCAAGAATAGAAATCTTGGCAGTTGTTAGTTCTTCCGTCTTACCCCGTAGCTGCAAACACTAGGTTATTTCTGCTGTAGCATGGTCTGCTGGGAAGTAATCAAAAAGAGAATTTTGAAAATCTTTGTGGGTAATGGAAGTGGTACCTAGAGCATCCACCATACTCAGGTGGTTTCAGGAAGAGCTTATTTTCCTTCTGTTCAAAGGCTGTATATTTTTTAACTTGGTCCAGTATCCTGTACTTAACTTTGTTTTCTCTTCTCACCCTTCCTGCCCTATCCTGGAAACTTTCTTCAACATCTTACTGGAAGAATTCACCAAAACCCCTTCCAATGGCCATTATTTTCTACAACTGTCCAAAACAAACAAAAAGTGAAATATTAAAATTTGAAAACACACCTTAAGACAAATACTATATGATCTCACCTAGAAGTGGAACCTAATTAATAAAACAAAGAAGCAAGCAAAATATTACCAGAGACATTGAAATTAAGAACAAGTAGACAGTAAACAGAGGGGAGATGGGAGGGGATAATGAGAGAAAAGGGTGAAGGGTTTTCAGGAACAATTATAAAGGACAAATGGACAAACCCAAGGGGTGGTGAAATCAGTGGAGTGAGGTGGGGATGGCTGGGGTGAGGGGGAGAGGTGGGGAGAAAATGCAGACCACTGTACTTGAAAAACAATAAAATAAAAAATAAAAACAAATATAAACATGAGTTCACATTTTGGAAAAGAAGTTAGTATTACCATTATTGATATAAGAGTGTCCATCTGCTTCATGTTTCATATGCAAAAGGAACCAAAGTGAAAATAATAAAACAAACAAGGAGACATTCTCTCTAAGTCGTGACTAAATTGTTCACTAATATTTGAGAGTAAATATTCATATGTTAACAATGAATCTGAATGCATGACTGATTTGTAAACAGAAACATTATACTGATTGGGTGTGACACTAACCTAAGCTGTCATATCGCTGATGGGCAGAAATATCAGAAATGACCGTGAAATGGCATTGAGCTCTTCAGCCTTTCAAACACTGATGTTTACGCTGATAAATCATTTGGGCTGAATATCAAGCTGAAGCTGAACTTCTCAGAATGCTTTTTAAAAATCTTCTACAAGATATTCATATTTGAGAAACAGTTGTTCACACACTAAAAGGGTGACCTTAAATGCCATGTATGTAAACAGCGATGCTGGGCCAGTGCTCTGAATGACAGGAAGGTGAGTAGAGGAATCTGAGGAAGATATTATGTGTAAAGGCAGAGAGCTGGCATGAACTCAATAACCTGGAGAAAGGAAAGAGTGCTCAGACATAGTTCATGCCAGGGCAGGGCACTGGACCCAGAGATGCCATTCAAGGTGGCTGATGTAGTATCTTCAGTCAATTCACTATGTTGGGGGAATTGTGTCTGCAAGTAGGAGCCATTTTCAGTAGTTCAATAGGAGGATTCAGCACCAAGCTTCTTGCAAAAAATCTTGGGTTGCTATAAGAAGGTATCACTGGAGAGTTGATAAAAAAATAAGTCCCTGTTAGTGTTGAAGTAGTTTTGGCACCAAGCATTCTAAATAATTAAAGCATTGTATCATCCTTGGAGACCATGAGTCCATGTTGGAAGGAGATAGTGACTACAGTTGGCCATGTACAACAGGGAATATACTTTTCCTTCCCTGCTTTCTGAATCAAAGGCAGGGCTACAGTCCAGCTGTCTGTAACTAAGGATGATCTGAACAATACATCATCATCATTGCCTCAATATAGCTCATGAACCCAAGGAGTTACACCTCAGAGAGACACTTGGAACATGTGTGTAAATGTCTATACATCAGCTAACAAATCACATTGGATTTTTTTAAAATTAAAGACTTATAGCCCTGGCTGGCGTAGCTCAGTGGATTGAGCACGGACTGGGAACCAAAGTGTCCCAGGTTTGATTCCCAGCCAGGGTACATGCCTGGGTTGCAGGCCATACCCCCAACAACCGCACATTGATGCATTGATGTCTCTCTCTCTCTCTCTCTCTCTCTCTCTCTCTCCCTCCCTTCCCTCTCTAAAATAAATAAATAAAATATATATTTTTTAAAATTAAAGACATTATTTAGAGCATTTTTTTTGTTTCATAGCAACAGTGAGTGGAAGGTACAGAGAATTCCCATATACCTTGTGTATACGTAGCCTCATATACACATGCACAGCCTCCCCCCATTATCAATGTCCTCTACCAGAGCACTACATTTGTTACCCTTGGTGAACCTACGTTGGCACATGGTAATCACCCAAGTCCACAGTTTACCTTAGGGTTCTCTCTTGGTGGTGTGCATTGTGTGAGTTTGAACAGATGTATAATGACATGAATCCATCATTATAGTATTCTACAGAGTAGTTTCACTGCCCTAATAATCCTCTGTGCTCACTTATTCCTCTACTCACCCTATCCTGCCAATCTTCATATTGAATTATTAAATTACAAAACAAGATTAAGGTAATTCTATCTTTTTTTTGTTTGTTTGATTTTTTCTTTTTTTTTATTATATTTTAATCATTGTTCAAATACAGTTTTCTCCTTTTTAATCCCAATCCTTTTCCCCCTCCCACCCTCCCCACTTCCCTCCCATTACCACCCTCCCCTTAGTTTATGACCATGTGCCCTTTAAGTTTGTTCCTGTGAGCCCTTCCCACTGACCCCTTAAATTCCCTCTTCTCTCCCCTCCCATCACCATGAGCCTGTCCTCTATTTCAGTGTCTTTGGTTATATTTTGCTTGTTTCTTTGTTTTGTTATTTAGGTTCCTGTTAAAGGTGAGATCATATGGTATTTGTCTTTCACTGCCTGGCTTGTTTCGCTAAGCATAATGTTTTCCGGCTCCATCCACGCTGTTGCAAAGGGTAGGAGCTCCTTCTTTCTTTCTGCTGCATAGAATTCCATTGTGTTAAAGTACCATAGTTTTTTGATCCATTCATTTACTGATGCGCATCTAGGTTGCTTCCAGCACTTAGCTATTGTAAATTGTGCTGCTATGAACATTGGGATGTATAGGTTCTTTTGAATTGGTGTTTTAGTTTTCTTAGGATAGAGTCCCAGCAGTGGAATTGCTGGGTCAAAAGGCAGATCCATTTTTATTTTCCTGAGGAAGTTCCATACTGCTGTCCATAGTGGTTGTACCAGTCTGCAGTCCCACCAGCAGTGCACTAGGGTCCCCTTTTCTCCACAACCTCTCCAACACTTGTTATTTGTTGCTTTGTTTATGATGGCCATTCTGACTGGTATGAAGTGGTATCTCATTGTGGTTTTAATTTGCATCTCTCTGATAGCTAACGATATTGAACATCGTTTCATGTGTCTTTGGATTTTCTGTATGTCCTCCTTGGCAAAGGCATTTCTGTACACCAACAATGAAACAGCAGAAACAGAGATCAAGGAAAACATCCCATTCGAAATAGCAAAAAGAAAAATAAAATATCTAGGAATAAACCTAACCAAAGAGGTAAAAGACCTGTATTCAGAAAACTACACAACACTGAAGAAAGAAATCAAGGAAGACACAAACAAATGGAAACATATACCGTGTTCATGGATTGGAAGAATTAATATCATTAAAATGTCCATACTACCCAAAGCAATTTACACATTCAATGCAATTCCTATTAAAGTACCAATGGCATATTTCACAGACATAGAACAAACACTTCAAAAATTTATGTGGAATTATAAACGACCCCGAATAGCTGGGGTAATTCTATCTTTAATCAAGACATCTGTTTGAGCTCTTCAGTTTTAAGAAATTTCTTGTCTGCTGAAGGACATGCAGACTCAAGATTCTGAAGGTTCATCTATTTACAGAGCTCTTCAACAAATCAGTAAGAGAGTAGAGATGATACATCTCATGATTATTTTCCGAACAGAAGATCTTGTTTTACTTGGTAGGCTTTTGAGCCCAGTCTAAATTCTGGGGAGCACAGAACTTTATGATATCAAGCAATATTCTAAGGCCTTTTACTGTCCTGCCTCTCTGAACATCCACAAGTCACCTTTAATTAATATAGGTATGTGGACTTAGATGGAAACATTTTTATAAATATGTTTCTTATTAATAGGAGCATAATCACATAACTCAGATTTAGATTTCTAGATCAAATATTTTAATAATATTTAATATATAAGGGAAAGTCTGCTTCAAAGACATTCTTCCTTTCACAGAACACCTGCCTATTTTAGTGTTCAATTTTTTTTCTCCAAATGTGATAGAGATAAACTGGTAAGAATTGAACCTCAGATTTCAGGCACCACACTGCCTTCCTTGGATTGTACTTGCAAATAAATGAGAAGAAATAGAAACGTTTTTTTCTCCAAATGCTGGAAGGTCATTTTAGGGCCCTGGACTGGAGCAAAGTAGTTTCTTGCTGATGTACTTCCTCTTCTACCAAAGACACTTCTATTTCTCCTTCCTGTTTTTTCTTTATCACCTTCAGTCATCCTTTGTATTGTACTCCTATCACCTGATATCTTTGGTCATCCTGAGGCACCTAATACCTCCAAAACATTGTTTGCATTTGGTTACTGAGGTTGAGGAGGGTTAACTTACTCTTCTGTTGTCTAAATACATAAACCCAAGTTAAGTTTACTACAACATGTGGGATGTTTCTGATCAGTGAAGGAAGGGGACTCTAGGGAATGCCACTCTCCAGGATGCTAATATTGTATGTCATTATGTCTTAAAATTTTCCCTTGAGAATGCAGAAAGGGAATTTACCCCTTGTATATCATGGAAGGCTGCTTCTGAACAGGGCTAAAAACACTTGACACCAATTTAGAATGTTCTTACAGGTAAGTGACAGATTTATATCTTTGAACTCAGAAATGTATCATTACAAACTAATCCAACATGGTTTAAAAGTACATTCCTGTATGTCTTATGCTGTACCTACTTTCTCTGAGAAATGAACAGAAAAAATAATGTTTTTAGAAGTTTACTGTTTATGTAGTAAATAGGTAGAATGAAAATCAGCTTTGGAATAAAACAATCTTTTGAATTCAACAAATATTTTATGAGCCCAGATAAGTGATAAGCCATCCTTGTGTAGGGAGAGAAAAATGAATTTTATGTCCTAAAGTTTCTTGAGGTGGCAGAGTGCAGAAAAATTCTCAAATGCTTTTGATGTGTGATAGCTGAGCAAGATACATCCTCATTATGTGTGTTAAAAGTTAGAAGAGAATATATCTAGTTAGAAGTTGGAGAAACTGTTAATAAAGAAGTGACAGGTTTAAGTGAAATGTTGTATAGCACAGTTTCAAATGATTAATGTTTGCATGTTGCTTGAATAATATAATAAGAACACAATTTGCAGTCAATACACATCTGAGATGAAGTCTGAAAGGCTGAATAACTACTTCTCATGGAAAGTTTAGAGAAACCATGACAATGTGAAGGTGAAAGAAAAACTACAATGAAAGGGAAAGGTAATGTGTCATGTGCATGAGAGGGAGTTTTTATGTTTCTTTTTTTTTTCAGATTTTTTTATTATATTTTAATCATTGTTCAAATACAGTTTTCTCCTTTTTAATCCCAAACCTTTCCCCCCTCCCACCCTCCCCACTTCCCTCCCATTACCACCCTCCCCTTAGTTTATGACCATGTGCCCTTTAAGTTTGTTCCTGTGAGCCCTTCCCACTGACCCCTTAAATTCCCTCTTCTCTCCCCTCCGGTCACCGTGAGCCTGTCCTCTATTTCAGTGTCTTTGGTTATATTTTGCTTGCTTCTTTGTTTTGTTATTTAGGTTCCTGTTAAAGGTGAGATCATATGGTATTTGTCTTTCACTGCCTGGCTTGTTTCACTAAGCATAATGTTTCTTTAATTTGGGCTTTTGAGGGATGAAGAATTGTGATACAATCTATTAGCTTTCCAGCAGAGAGTGGTAGATTTTGCATAGACATGAAATGAGTATAAGGAGTTTCCCAGAGGTAGAAGTGTAGTAGAACTGAGTCAGTGAGGGTTGGGTAGTTGAAGAAGAAAATGCTGATTCTCACAGTGGCCTGTGCAATAAAACGGACTTTTAGGATGGGAAGGCATGCCTACCACCTGTATTCCACCCTCATCTATTCTCTCACCTATTCCCCACTGTCTACTTTCCTTTCCGCTCATTCCTGTTACCTCCCAATCCAACATGTCATCTGTTTGCTATAGTTGTGAGAAATCCAGCTATTCTAAAGTTGGCCAAACTTGCTGTGGAAGTTGAGGTATGTTATTAGAAGAAGCACTATTTTACTAATGTTGTTTCATATCTGATCATTGTTACCCATTTTTGGGACAAATTGCTTTGAGAACCCCATGACAAAAGGTGTTAATGCACCTCTGGGAAAAGTGAATATGATCATCCACAAAGACATGCACTAAACCCTGCATCAGGATCAGAGGACGTAAACACTGTCAAAGCTCTCCTTGCATTCTTTAAAGGCCAAGGATTCATGTAAAAAGTGTCAAATGCTTGAGGTAATCATTTGTCTGGGTGGCAGAGTCCCCAGTCTTCGTGGCCATACAGAGTGCAACACCTGCTCCAGCCTGTGAAGCTGATTAACTCACTTATTTAAAAATTGATCTCAGAATATTTTTTCCTAGATTTATACTTTGGGATCATGTTTATCTCTTTAGCATACATAATAGATGGAATTATGATCACAGTAGATTAATGATCTGAATGTGTTCAGTAATCAGAATAGTACTGACATATCATATAAATGTGGTATTGTAAAAGGTGCTAAGAGAATGTTCACTTTAAAAACACTTGAAGTGCCTACAGTATATAAGGCATTGGGTTTGGAATTATGGAGAAGCAAATCCCAGGAATGTAGTTTCTAAAGATTCTTATTTTTAGAAAGGAAGTCAGAGGGATCACACATATAACTAAATTTTAGTATGTAATATTATAAGAAAAGCTACAAAAGGAGCTTTTAGAGAACAGGAGAGAGAATTTCCTTTATCACAAAGTGGTCACCAAAGGCTCCCAGAGAAGAGTTGTATTTGAGGAGCACTGTAGAAAAGTATAAACTTCACAAGCTTATTTGAGACTCATAGGGCCCTATGAAGTGGTCATTACAAGTTCAAAGACAAAATGCTGAGATGACACATTAAGAAACCACAACCAAAATGCCTATGTTGAGGAATATTTATTTTTCTTAAGATATGTCATAAAATCATGCATTGCACCATGAATTACTTCCTTTATTTTTTTGCAGATAAACAACTTCACACGCACCCTTCATCCTCATTCATGAAATTATGCAGCTGAATAACAATGTGACTGAGTTCATTCTGCTTGGGTTGACCCAGGATCCTGTTAGGAAGAAAATAGTGTTTGTCACTTTCTTGCTTTTCTATTTGGGGACATTGCTGGGTAACTTTCTGATTCTGGCTACTATAAAGACCAGCCAGGCACTTGGGAGTCCAATGTATTTCTTCCTTTTCCACTTGTCTTTATCAGAGACCTGCTTCTCTACTTCCATAGCCCCAAGAATGATAGTGGACACCCTTTTGAAGAATGCCACAATCTCTTTCAGTGAGTGCCTAATCCAAGCCTTTTCATTCCATTTCTTTGGCTGTCTGGAGATCTTCATCCTGATACTCATGGCTGTTGACCGCTACGTGGCCATCTGTAAGCCCCTGAACTACATGACCATCATGAGTCGACAGGTCTGTGGTGTGTTGGTGGCTATGGCCTGGGTGGGGTCCTGTGTGCATTCTTTAGCTCAGATTTTTCTGGTCTTGAGTTTACCTTTCTGTGGTCCCAATGTGATCGATCACTATTTCTGTGACTTGCAGCCCTTGTTGCAGCTTGCTTGTACAGACACCTACATGGTCAATCTGCTCCTGGTGTCCAACAGTGGGGCCATTTGTACAGTGAGTTTTGTCATGCTGATGTTCTCCTACATTTTCATCTTGCATTCTCTGAGAAACCACAGTGCTGAAGGGAGGAGAAAAGCTCTTTCTACCTGCTTCTCCCATATCATTGTGGTAGTCTTGTTATTTGGTCCTTGCATATTTATATACACCCGCCCTGCAACCACCTTCTCTGTAGATAAGTTGGTGGCTATATTTTATACACTTGGAACACCTTTGCTTAACCCTTTGATTTATACACTGCGAAACGCAGAAGTGCAAAATGCCATGAGGAAGTTCTGGAGCAAGGCACTGGTCTCTGATGACAGGCTATGAATGGATCTTTCAAATTGTTCTTCACAGTTTGGACTGATCTAGAAGAAGACCACGGAGGATATTATCTTCTTATTGTGCAGTAAATTAATCCTAACTCGGAAAATGAGAATTAGTTTCTTTAGAAAAATAGGCAATGCAAACACACATATGGATTGATACTGAGTCAATTTTAACATACCCTTTTTTATATATTGATTTTGTGAGAGGGAGGGGGGGGAGAGAGAGAGAGAGAGAGAGAGACAGAGAGAGAGAGACAGAGACAGAGAGAGAGAGAGAGGACTGGGGATAGAAACTACAGTCTTGGCATACTAGACAATCCTCTAAGCAATTGAACTGTACAGCCAGGCCCAGAGTCAATTTAAAATAGAAGATACAGCCTAGGTACAAACAGCCATCGATGTTCACTGCTGTGTATCAGCCGTTCTTGCCTGACTACTAGCATTGTGACCTTGATCTGGTGCTTTCTTTGACTCCTTCATGTTGACTTGCAGTGTTCTCTGTTTATACTTATACTTTATATATGTATATCAACATTCTGGCAAGTTTCTCTTCCTAGCAGCTTATTTATTCGACACAGTTCTTTTAGTATCTGAACATGGACTTTCAATTTGATTGTTCGTTTTCCTGACTCACAAGGAAGTGCCAGATTAAAATAATAGTAGGATGTTTATGTTTTAAGGGACAATGTATATAATCTAGATACTATCCCTTCTGTTACTTGGGATTATATTTTGAATTTTTCTCATGTTTACCTAGATTCTTCTAGAATAATGACAGAATACAATGAGAAAATTCACATTTCTGAAGGAGTCTTTAAAAATTTTTTTTTAGAGAGAGAGGGGAATGAGAAAGAGAGAGAGAGAGACCAGATTTTTGTTCCATTTATTTATTCATTCATTGATAAATTCCTTATGTACCCGGAACAGGGATTTAACCTAAAACCTTAGTGTATTGGAGGGATGCTTTAACCAAGCAAGCTACCAAGCCAGGGCTGAAGGAGACTTTTTATCTTAGAAAACTTTTGGCTATTGAGATTGTACTCATTATTCTTTTTGTAAAAACTACTTTCTTTCTTCTAAAGAAATCCCCCTTACAATTTTGGGGAAATGGTAAGTTTTCTCTTGAATCATAGCAATAATAATAATTTATTTATAGCATTGAGTTCTTACAATTGTCACATAGATGGCCCAAACTAAGGTAGATGTATTCATGTGGGCTACAAGTAAAGGTACAGTTGTTAATGATAGGGGGTTTAAAAACAATAACCAATTAATGTAAAAATATTTACCCTCTGATAATCACCACCATACTGTTGTGTCTATGAGTTGTTCTTTTCTTTGCTTACTTCATTCATTTGGAAAAAGGTGAAAATGTTCTAAAGGTACTTTCAGAAATTTTCACCCAGATGTCCAATATTTAAAATTATGAGCTCATTGAACTCTAATGATGTGACTGAACTTTTGGAATTTAGCACAGAATTAGTCACTGGGAAGATCTGAAAATTATAGTGACTTCACTGCTTTTGAAGAAGAAATGACTATCTCAATGATTTAAAAATCAACCTTAATGTATAATTCTGAAGTTGCATGCCAAAATTTTCCTGAAAAAGGATGTTTCATCTTTTAAGAATTTCTTCTGTTGTTCATGGTACATGTGAGACTTCGGCATTTACCATGATTGCAACTGATTGATTATTTGTGCTATTACTGTTACAGTCTGTTTGTCCTAATGAACAGTCCCCTACTTATGGATAGAGATTGTATGTATTTTGTAACTGCTTGTCCTTAGCACTGATTATTGTTATTGTATTAATATCATAACAAGCAATGCAAATTTATTCAATAAATCAGAGACTTTCAAAATAAATTACTAATTTCAACAAGTTGAGTTTTTCAGGTATATTAATTTCCCCCTGCCAATGATTAAACCAACAGCAACCACGAGGCATGACAACCAGCACAGGATTTCTCCTCCTGAAAGCATTTAGTCATGAGGATGTGAAGGTCACCTGCTTTGTGCTCCTCTTGCTGTGCTAGATTATAACTCTTTCAGGAATCCTGCTCATTCCTTCCACTATCAGGGGCAGTTGCTTCAGTGAAAAGCCCCTTGTACAACACAGTTTGCTCAGCTACCTGTCCTTGATGGATATCTGCTTCACCTCTACATTGCCCCCAAACTGATCACAGACTTACTGTCCCCATGGAAGACTATCCCCCATGACAGCTGCATGGCCCAGATGTTTTATGTGTACTTCTTTGGTGCCACTGAGACCTTCATTTGGTGGTCATGACATATGACTACTATGCAGCCATCTGCAGACCCCTTCACTCTATGGTCATCACGATCAGACAGGTGTGGTATGTCCTCGCGATGGCCTTAATTTTTGAGGCATTTATCCATCAACCCTCCATGTTCTGATTATTAGCCAGCTTCCCTTAGTGGCTCTAAACAGATAGACCACCATTTCTGTAACATGTTCTCCCTGCTGAAGCTGGCTTGCACCAGCACAAGCCTGTTGGTTATTGAGATCACCACCACCACCTGGGTGCTGTCCATTCTGACCTTTGCTATCTTGGTAATTTCTTACATCATCATCCTGTCCACCCCCAGAACATGCTCCTCTGAGGGCTGCTGCAAAGCCCTCTCCACCTGTGGCTCACACATCACTCTTGTGTTCATGTTCTTGACTCTCATCTTCACTTAGGTCCCCATGGTCTGTTCTCTCAGTATCAACAAGGCCTTTCCCCTGTTT
Source organism: Phyllostomus discolor (assembly GCF_004126475.2). Classification (NCBI taxonomy): domain Eukaryota; kingdom Metazoa; phylum Chordata; class Mammalia; order Chiroptera; family Phyllostomidae; genus Phyllostomus; species Phyllostomus discolor. Next base: position 157,661,143 of record NC_040908.2, read on the forward strand.
TATACCATGATTTCCCCCCATGTTTAACTCTTTCATCTGCATGCTGAGAAACACAGACATGAAGAATGCCATGAGGAAAGGTGATGTTTGATATGGATTATATGAAGGAAAGTGAAGCCTCTGGTATGTGGCCCTTTGTAGGTCTCCTTCTACATACAGAATTGTTAGTGTTGACAGGTATAACAGCAGGGACAGAGAGCTGGTGTGTTGTCAGCAAAGGCTGCAAGTGTGAAGAGAGAAGGCCTTCAGTCACTTACTTCCTCTCCTTTTACCTGCTTACGTCTCTATACCATGGGAGTTGGCTAAACAATCTCCAGGTCCCATCAAGCTCTGACATTCAGTAACTTATGCCTGACATTCTGGAATACTCTGCACATTATAATCCCAGACATAGGTGAGCCCTATAAGCACTTTTGTCAGGGAAAATCATAAAGACAGCATGGTCTGGCAGTTGTGCCCTGCTTTAGGAAACAGATATCTTGACTGACATGCCTCTCAGATAGACAAAAAGGTCCTAAGCACTTCCGTTTGTCTGAGGTTTCCATTGCAATAAAAAATAAAGCAATGCCAAAATGTATACTAATATTTTATATTTGAACTCTTTACATTAACAAATCATACTTCTAAAACATTGCAATGGTGGTGTAATTATACTATTTGCACTCTACTTATGCAAGTTATTGTAATTAATTCTTAGTACCCTAGCAATAGTATATCCTGTCATTGGAAGTTTCAAATGGGATGATGAACACCTTTTTATTCAAAGACATATATTTAATTCTATGACTGTATTTATAATCCAATCTTTAAATTGTCCAAGAGTGAACAAACTGATGCTTTTTATAAATGTGCAACATAGGAGATGTCCCTTCCTGTCTAAGGCCCTGATTTAAGAAGTGATAATGAAAAAGAGATGGATGTTCCCAGGTTCATTTTGCTAATCTTCAGTGCTCCTTATGCAAATGGAATATGTTGAGATTTGTTTAAAACTGTGAAGATCTGTCTAATTTCCACTCAGGTAGGCTCTGACATTAGGGAGAAATAAAGAAGATTGAACTAAGAAGCAGAGATAAGCAATTGAAAACAGGTCTAGGCCAAGGTCATCTTTGGTACATTGATGTGTTTCCTTAATTTATACCAGAATCCTATAGCTGTGAATTACAAGGGACTTCTGACATTCTCTAGGGTAATTCATTAGCATAATGTACACCTGAGGAACTGAGGCTGAGAGGGTGGGAAAGCCAATATATCAAATATGAGAGACATGGACCTGATATTTTCTGGTGCTCGTTCTGTTTATCTCAGTTTCCATGACGAAATTGTATTGTAAATACCTTTCTAAAAAAGATTTTACTTACTCATTTTTAGAGATAGGGGAAGGGAAGGAGAAAGAGAGAAAGAGAGAAAGAGAAATATCAATGTGTCATTGCCTGTCACACTCCCTCTACTAGGGACCTGGCTTGCAACCAAGGCATATGCTCTGATGGGCATTTGAACTGGTGACCCTTTGGTTTGCAGGCTGGCACTTAACCCATTGAGGCATACCAGGCAGGGCAAAATTGTATTGTATATACTTAATGCATCATTGTGCCTTGTGTAACTGAAGTCCAAGTTTTCAGGTGAGAATTACATTTGCAGAGATTAGCCCTAGGTTGAGGAAGATTTTTAACAATAGTTTATCTGTTGCAAAGAAACATAGGTACTACCAGAAAAAGTAGAGAGCTTAGAGCAAGGGGAGGCAGAAAAATAATGAAGTATATTGAAAGGGTGGTGAAGACAAAGGCTGATCAAATCAAGGGTTAGTTTTGATGTTGACCTTAGTCAGTTTCCTCCTGGGGAGATCACCCAACCCTGGAAGGTGAAGATGAACAGAAATGTCTGTAGCTGCATGGGCAGTATCTAGTTCTGGTGTTTATTTTAACAAACCTGTCTTTGTAACAAGGCCCTGTGATCATTTTTATGCAGTCCATGGCACACTGGGCACTTAGATTTGGAAACATTGAGACTGGATAATACTGGATGTTCTTAGAGCACAAGAGGTCTATGAGTCAATGAAATGCAAAGAGCTGTACCTTTGGATAAACAAGTTCTGTCCAGGTGGCATCCAGCCACGTAATATGCCAAATGGAGACATTTATTGAAGAAGATACAAGATACAGGCAACATTGTACATGGGACAATGATACCTCAGTCCCCTTCGAAGTAGGCACCTTGGGATCTCACACACTTCTCCCAATTGCCATCAGCTGTCCTGTGGTAGTTTCCTGAACTCATTGATGGTCTGAACTCTTTTCCCTTTCAAAGGTGATTTTAGGTTTGGGAAAAGCCAGAAGTTGCAGGCTGTCAAATCTGGGCTGTAGTGGAGCTGAGTCACCTGGGTGATTTGATGGTATGCCAAAAAACTCTACAGGAGACATGATGCATGAACAGGCGTGTTATTGTGATGAAGCTGACAATCACCAGTTGCCCAGAGTTGCAGGCTCACGATTCATCCAAATAGTTTCCACAGAGGAATGTTCAAGCTTAAAGCCAAATTTGATGCAGATTCTTTGCTCTAATTGCTCATTCATTTTGAATGTGATGGCTACACAGTACACATGCTCACTCAACAGTGTCCATCACCCCCACTGACCAGTACAGTGAAGTCATCATTGTTCACACATGTGCATTCCAGTCCACTCTTCTTTGCTGCCAGGTTATATCAATGTTGTGCAAACAACATTCTCATTATGTTAACATATAATTATGATTCTCATTATATTAAGTTCCGGGATTTTTTCTGGACAGACCTTGTCAGATGTCCCTACCTGTTAGGCCAATCAACACAAAGAGAGCTAAACTTGAACTGAGTTTAGAAAACTATGGAAAAAGAAATGTTATTCATCTGATAACTTTTCTACACTATGCTCTTGCTTTTATGTTTTTGTATGAAGGTGTTGACCATCAAGGCATATTAGTGATGTTGAGGGTATGAAGTTCCTAAGAAGGGAAAAACTGAGAGCCTCATCACTCTCAAAAACCAGGAAGTGAAACATATGAAATAGTACTCAAGTTTCCACTAATGACTTTATAAACTTGTTCTTGTTCACAAAAGTTCCTCAGAGGGAATACCAAACAGAGGAGTTCATAGAGTCTCTTCTTGGTTCCCTGGAAAGATATAAGCAAGATATTCATATCCAGGCTTACTGGATTGGAAACTCTTTGATTACATGCCATCATCTGCTCAAAAATCCCTCACGATGATTCCAATGGTCAGCTGAGGTTGAGAAGTGCTGATCTCGTCATCATTGTAAAACTGAACAAATGGAGTCCCATGGAGGCCCCATGAGTATATGACCAAACTGGGGCAATAAACAAGGATTTATAATCAAGAAACAAGAGTTTCTTAATTATAACTTCTTTTTAAAATTAAAGATTACGTTTGTTTATTTTTAGAGAGAAGGGAAGGGAAGGAGAAAGACGGGGAAAGAAACATCAGTGTGTGGTTGTCTCTGGTGTGCCCCAGACTGGGGACTTGGCCTACAACCCAGGCATGTGCCCTGACTGGGAATCGAACTGTTGATCCTTTGGGTCATAGGCCATCTCTCAATCCACTGAGGCACCCCAGCCAGTACTTAATTATAATTTTTAATACAGATGTCTTTCTGCCTTGGATCTTTCCTTTCTTTAATTTTATGAATGCATCAACATCAGAGATAATTTTTAAACCCCTATGCACAGTCCTTTACCTAAAGCTCATGCATGCACACACTCCACAACACACTTGCAGGTATAGGCAGTTACTTAAACAATCAGATTTGTATGAAGGACTGGGAAACAATTGCAGAGGCAATTAATGAGGCATTCATTTGCTATAGAAAAATAATGTTTTGATTGTGTGAATGAGAAATATAGCACCACAGCAGGTATCAGTTCCTATAAAAAAGATGTGTGTGTTTGTCCAGAATGAGTCCTTCTGGAATGTGTAGGTAAAGCGGGTGACAGCAGAACTGCCCAGTTCAGACCATAGAGAAAATACAGTTCCCAGCCACGCATTTCAGCTAATTCTGTTTACACTGCCAGATGTTCTTCCTCTCTCTCAGATGTAAAAGTAAGACTTGGAAAATACCTTCACATTTTTTTTCCAGCCACTGAATGGACTTTTATTTATAGAGAATAGAGATGGCCATCACCAGCACTTTCAAGGAACTCACCCATGGTGATATCTATAATTCACAGTTTTTCCTTTTTAGAGAAAATGTGAAGTTGTGATGCTGTACTTAAAAGTAGGGTGTCATGGTCCAGGTATGAAGTTTGATGCAACATGTCAGTCTATCATTTAACTGTGCACACTTGGACTAGTTACATAACCTTTCTGGCTCGCAGAATCTTTATTTTTGATGGGGGTTATATTACCAAGTTCACAGGGTTTAGAAACCAATAATACGTGTGGAGTCAATAGGAGAATGCTTGACACATAATACTGTCCATGCTTAATAAATAGCAGCTGTTAGAATGCAAACTGTTTTTGGAAGGTTAGGAGGTCCTATTAATTCATCTAATGAAATCAGACCTGTCTTTAGTTTTCCATCCTTAGGTTAAATCCAAATACCTTAGAAATGCAAAAAGTGCATATTTCTGCCTTGATTTTCTAACAGCATTTAATTTATTTTTTCTAGTTGTATTCTCAATTATCCTTCATATGTGGATGAATGTCCTCATGTAGTTTTGAATATTACTATCCTGGTGTTTTAGATTAAAAAGTGGAATTTTCAGAGGCTGTATAAAGAATACTGTTGTTGAGCAGGATAATTCAACTGCTGTTTATCATTCACATTTCTAGATACGAGATTGCACTAATATTTCCATACTAATATTTCCATACTAAAGGCACACAGCCGTTCATTAAGGTAGGAAAGAGTGTCTCACTGAAGTCACAGAGAAGAATCTTCTAATTTTAATTATGTACACTTAATCTTCCCCAGTGCATTTGATGTCATAAGTAGCCTCAGATTTATGCATCAGAACTGTTCAGAAATAGTTCAGGAATATGGCTGAACTTAAAATGGTTTAGTGCTAGTGGTTGTGGCTTTGCCTCTTTCTTAAAGTGAACCAAATCGCTAGAGCAATAGAAGAAAGACAGTTCAGGCGTCTGTCAGGAAGGACATAGGAGGGCACAGAGAAAGTTATTTTCTTTCAAATTCCAGAATCAGTAAGGGTGTACAAGTTGAGACACTTAAGGACATCAGCAGATTATTATGGAGAGGAGAGACAGGGCTCTGAAATCGGAAGAAAACATTTCCCAGATAGCCAAAAAAGAACAGAATTAGCTAGATAGAGAATAAATCTTTTATTGCTAAAGTAAAGAATACACTGGATTTAGGGAACTTAAGTAGGGGAGTAGTTTTAATGTGGCTTAGATCTATTTTTTAAATTTTTAATAATTATATTTCCTTAGAAAAATGCATGCAAATGTGACTGATATGTACATATAGGTACGCATAAATGAATCTAAAATTCACTGCTTTAAATAGAATTACAAAGTACTACTTATGACAATCTTACTACTAATTTTTTATATACTTTCAATTATTACATGTACTTTGCAGTTGAAATAGGAATTTCTATTGTTTTTTGGACAAACAGATGCTAGCATCAGTTTGCTGCCAGAATGGATGAGAAAGAAATAGTGGGCACTGGGGAGAGAGGGGAGGCCGAATTCCCAAGGCCACAGCCCTATGAGGTGGCCTAAAGCCCACAGTCCATGGCTGGGAGGGGCCCTGTACAATCTGGTGCAGCTCCAGTATATTAAAATACATGGCTATGAAGAAAGGAAGGACCTTGGAATCTTCTAGGGAAAATACGAACAGAATCAGCTGCTTCCTACAGGAGTGTATGAACTTCAAATTGATTTTAAAGTGAGTATAGAGATTGGGAAGGGCTGGGCCAATGATTGGCTATTTATAGAAGATTTCCAGTAGTTTACGATTTTTAGTGTAAGATTCTATGTATGTTAGCATGTTAGTTCCATTTACGCAAATTAACTATACTGGAGATAATAAAATTGTACTCAACACCCATCTGTTTTGTTTTTAACAGTAGAGACAGAGGATAGTGTGGTGTTCAGGGTTTTAAACTTGATTCTTTTTGGTTTTCGAGAAGACTCACAACCCACTGAGCTACACCAGTCAGGGCTTAAGCTTGACCCTTAATGTTAACTCTACATACCAAAAGTAGGTCTACCATATGTTCTCTTCTAAATTTTAAAATTATATTAAAATGTCTGTGCAAGGAAGCAGAATTATTACAATTTTTTATTTTCTCAATTAACATATTGTAAACATGCCTCACCATCTATGTCCTCATATTATTTAGTATTCACAGCATCTTAATTTGTAGTATCCTGAGTTGCAGAAACATCTTCCCATTATTGAACATTTTATATATTTCTAAAGTTTTACTGTTATGAAAAGCATGCATCATCTTCAATTACAGAACTTACAGTACCTCATTTCACCTTTAGAAAATTTTTCAGGATTGGGTTCTAAAAAAAGGAATAGAAACAGGTTTACAATCCTGGAAATATTTGTTAAAATGTTTCTGAAAGGATTACATGAAATCAAGTAGCTCGATTGCAGTTTTAGAATTAATATAATTTTTCCCCTTTTTATTAAATTGATTGGGGTGACACTGGTTAACAAAATTATACAATTTTCAGGCAAACAATTCAACAACACATCATCTGTACACTGTAGTGTGTGTTTAGCACTACAAGTGTAGTTTCTGTCTGTCACTATTTATTTATCCCCCCATTCCCTCTTCCTCCACACCCCCCCTTTCCTCTCCCTGACAATCACCACATTGTTGTCCATGACCATGAGTGTTCTGTCTTTCCTTTTTCTTTTTTGCTCAGTCCCCTCACTTATCCCATCTAGCAGCCCCCTCCCTCAACAGCTGTCAGCCTGTTCTTTCTATCTATGAGTCTGTCTCTATTTTGTTTGTTCATTCATTTTGTTCATTAGATTCCACATATGACTGAGATCATATGGTATTTGTCTTTCTCTGACTGGCTTACTTCACTCAGCATGATGCTCTTCGGATCCATCCATATTGTCTCGAAGGGTAAGCTTTTCTTTTTTTTTTACAGCCCAGAAGTATTCTGTTGTGTGAATGTACCTTTAGTGAGGGTGAGGATGTGGAGAATAGGAACCCTGGTGCACTGTTGTTGGGAATCAGATTGGCACAACCACTGTGGAAAACACAATGGAGTTACCTCAGAAATTAATAATGTAATTGTCTTATGACCCAGTGATTCTATTTCTGTGAATTTATCTGAAAAATCCCACAACATTGATCTGAAAGAATATATGCCCACTGTGTTCATTGCTGACAAGCTGATAACTGCTGGATCATACATATACTGGTATCCTTTACTTTTTAACAAATGGTCCTTGACTGATCCAGTGACCTTCCAGGGTTTACTTTATACTCTTGTTTTCTTGCTGACAATTTGTAGTTGAATATGGTGTTCACAGTGCAGCTTTTTAAAAGAATACCTAGTACCTTGGGAACATAATGGAAATGGTTATTTTAAAGTAAGCATGAAAACATATATTACCATAAACAATCATATCTTTATTGTAAAATCTTTTTGTTAGCTCTGAATGGTTTTCATAAAGATCAGGTTATTTTTCATTGTCACAGTAAGCCTCATTATTATTTTATTTACTGATTTAACAGACAAATTATATGTATATATACACACACATTTGAGAAATAAATTTCTGTTATATATACAAGTGAGGAACAACCATTCTTGGAAACTGATGTCTGGCTATGGAAAATAGTCAGTAGTTGGAGAAACTATCTGGAGGACTTATGGATGAGGTGGCTGTCTTGCTAAGTGAGAGAATAGTGACTAAAATTGGTGAGGGCACTTGTCATAAGCAAGTTTTGCATTTTGCCAATTTGATACTCACCATAATCCTGTGGGATGAGCTCATAGGTTATACATGAACGTACTTAGTTTGCAATAAAGTTATACAAATGATAAGTTGTATAATATTAGATTGGGCCACATAGTATAAGTAATTAATAAATATTTCAAAAAGTCTCAAGACTCTAGCTATTCTGAACATACTGTTTCTATTCCTCACCTATGTGGTTGTTGCCAATTTATATCTGTAATAATTGGACTATTACTTTCTGAATCTACATATCTTGCTCTGTGTCATTAGGGTGCCTCTGTCAAGCACAAGGAAAGGAATCAAAGACTTTGATTTCCACAGTGTATGAAGGCAGCAGAAAGGCCAGCTCTGCTCTTTTCTCTATAGATCCATTAGGAATACTTAAGTGTTGGAGCTGGGATTCTGTATTTCAGTTCCAGACCCAGCATGTTATTTGACATTTTCTTTTTAAGTATGGATTGTCTTTCAGGAAAATAGGGATAATAAGATATAACATGGATTGTTTCTTAGGACTATTTCTTAAACAGCTGCTTTCTTTACATTAGTTAACTTCATCATGCTTACAATACCCTTAAGTAGGTATTATTATTTTTCATAAGCAAATTGTTCTTTTTTTAACTGATGAATGAAGAAAGAACCCAACTCAGCATGTGCATACTTGTTATGTGTTAGTGTAGACAGCTACGCACTTTTCCATAGTGTTTTCCTTTTTTATAGGTAATGAATTAATTCATCTTTTTTTGTTTTGTTTTCTTAATGAATTTATTGGGGTGACAGTGGTTAATAAAATTATATAAACATCAAGTGTCCAATTCTATAATACATCACCTGTATATTGTATTGTGTGTTCACCATCAAAAGTCGAGACTCCTTTTATCACCATTTATTCACCCTTTAAGCTTTTCTACATACCTTCTGTGGGCACCCCTCCTTCCCTCTGGTAATCACCATACTATTGTCTGTCCATGAGTTGTTTTTTTAAATCCTTTCACCTTTTCATCCAGTCCCCTAACCACCTCCACTCTGATAGCTGTCAGTCTGCTTTCTGTATTTATTTTAAAGCCCTGCTTCAGTTCAGAGTTAAAAGCAATTGGATAAGTAGCGATGATTTTCAAATGACTCTTAAACTAGGGGTTATTTCTTCTTCTCTGTGTAGATAAGGTCATCTCCTGGTCAGTGATGACATGCGAGCTACCCCATTCCCATTCCATACTAATGACAGGAATGACTAATAAATTACAAGTTCTTTGTCTTCAGTGTGGATGTGACTTCAGAACCCTCCTCAGCAATTCAGTCCAGGAAACCACTGCTAAACGATCTACTTTGGCAGTGGAGATTAAAACTATGTCTCCTCCCTATTGTATATGAATACTTCTCCTACAGATAAGCTCTGGTCACTTTAAAGTATTGAAGAATTTATCTCCTCCTGACCTCCCACTACAGCCTTCAATAAATTTCTAATTTTCTGTTTTCCTTTACAACAGAAACATGTAATCAGCTTTTCACGTGGATGCACCAACTGGTGGATAACTGTGATACAATGGTATCATAAACTGGTCCCAGGTGAATTTTTCTTTTTCTCATTATTGCAAATTTTACATGCTTACACTGGCAGCATTTAGCTTTTCCTTGGAAATCATGCAAAACCAAAGCTTTGTAACTGAGTTCGTCCTCTTGGGGCTTTCACAGGATCCAAACATTCAGAAAATAGTATTTGTTATATTTTTGTTCAGCTACATGGCTACTCTCGGAGGCAACTTACTAATTATGGTGACCATCAGCAGCAGCCCAGCACTCCTCAGCTACCCCATGTACTTCTTCTTGGTTTTCTTGTCCTTCCTGGATGCCTGCTTTTCCACCGCCATTGCCCCGAAGATGATTGTGGACTCTCTCTCTGAGAGGAAGACCATCTCCTTTGAGGGCTGCATGGTCCAGCTGTTTGCTGAACACTTCTTTGCTGGAGCAGAGATGATTGTCCTCACAGTCATGGCCTATGACCGCTATGTGGCCATCTGCAAGCCCTTGCATTACTCTTCTATCATGAACTGGAGGCTCTGTGGCATTCTGATGGGGGTGGCCTGGACAGGGGGCTTCCTGCATTCCACAATACAAATTCTCTTTGCTTTACAGCTGCCCTTCTGTGGCCCCAATGTCATTGATCATTTTGTGTGTGACTTGTACCCTTTACTAGAGCTGGCCTGCACTGACACTCATGTGTTTGGCCTTTTCGTGGTGGCCAATAGTGGGTTTATCTGCATCATAACCTTCTCTTTGTTGCTTGTCTCCTATGGTGTCATCCTGTGCTCTCTGAGAACCCACAGTACTGAAGGGCGGTTGAAGGCTCTCTCCACTTGTGGATCTCACATTACTGTTGTGGTTTTGTTCTTTGTCCCTTGCATATTCACGTATGCCCGACCTCCATCCACTTTCTCCTTTGACAAAATGGTGACAATATTTTACACCATCCTAACCCCCTTGCTCAATCCTTTGATTTATACCATCAGGAATAAGGAAGTGAAAAATGCCATGAAGAATGTGTGGAACAGAGTAATGGTAGTTTGTAATGAAAGGTGAGACTGGTTCAATGGAATCTACACTCAGTGTATGTTCTAAGACATGATGGAGCTGCTGAATGTAGTTCCTCCAACGACCTAAAATAGGGCTGATCTTTCTCCATACCTGGGTTTTCAAGAATCCTTGTCCATGATTCATAACTGCACTTTGTTTCTGCTTTTGGGGCAGTGATATTGCAGTAGGTCATAGACACAGAAACTGAGTTTTGTGATGAAATCTTGCATGAAACTATCCTTCGTAATATTTTCATTTGCTCCCTCCCCTGTCTGTCTTTCTGTATGCTACCCTCTGAGTCTTCTGTCGTTAGATCTGCTCACTCTCACTCTCTCCTGTACTCAGTTCACTCATTCTCTACTCTTGCCTCTTAAATACACTTATTTATTTAGGTATCTATTTTCTGCTTTGATATTTGCTTCACTTTGCAATATACAGAACTTGATTCTGGAGTTAAACCAGAAAATTAAGGTATCAATTCGTGTAATTCTTGGAGGGCTCAGAATTTTTCTTTTCTAGGATCTACATGATCCTAGAAAGTCTACATGAAATGTACATAAAATGGGCTTGAAGTTTTATGTGTATGGATGGTGAATGCTGGCGAGAGAGGCCATCTAGTAGTACTCCACTCTAATTTTAACCTAACTGTACTTGGAAACATTTCCTTCCTTCCTTCCTTTATCCTTTCCTCCCTTCCTTCCTTCCTTCCTTCCTTCCTTCCTTCCTTCCTTCCTTCCTTCCTTCCTTCCCTCATTATTAATTTATTTTTCATTTTCATTCAAGTACAGTTGTCTCCATTTCCCCACAACCACTTCTCCTCACCCAGCCACCCCACTCCCCACCCTTGATCATACCCCTCTTTGGTTTTGTCCCTGAGTCCTTTGTACGTGTTCCTGACAACCCTTTCCCCCTCCCCCTATTATCTCCTCCCATCTCCCCTCCAGTACTGTCAGTATTGTCTTAACTTCAATGTCTCTGATTATATTTTGCTGTCTTGTTTGTTTTGTTGTTTCCCCAGTAAATGAGTGGATGAAATAACTATGATACATTTATACAATGGAATAGTATGTAGCTGAAGGAAAGAAAGAGTCCTACCCTTTCTGACAGCATGAATTGAACTGGAGGGCATTATGCTAAGTGAAATAAGCCAAGTGGTGAAAGAGAAATATCATATGATCTCACCTATATGTGGAAAAAGTTTCTGTATCTCAGGTCAAAGTTTCCACATTGAAAGGACCAGGAAAATGGGCACATTTACCTCATGAAGGAATGTGCAGGTCAAATGAAATAATGTTAGTGAAAATTGAGTAATAAGATTATACAACAAGAAAAATATATAATCTAAGATTGTGTTATTCAATTAAATATATAGTTAATAACACACAGTAATACAGATGAAAAGGTGATAGAGGCCATCTTGCATCTTTTTGTCTATCTTGAAAAAAAAGGGAGACTTGTGATATCAAATACATTTGAACTGGTTTAAAATTTCAACAAGTATAAGTAAGAATGAAAGAAGAGAAAATTACATTCTCCACTACTGTGTTCTGTCCTGGATCAGGGAGTTAGGAAAGTGCAGGAGTGTTAGGCAACATGCATGAGTTCAGTGATAAAACCTCCGAAACTGTTGGTCTGATCTAATGTGTACATCTTCTCAGGAGCTAAGTTCATGTCTTATGTCCCCAAAACTTCTCTTTGCTTATTGAAAATAAAATAAAGGAGAATCATATGCCCTGGCTTTCATGGTTGTCCAACATCTGTCCATAATTTTATCTCTTACAAGTTTTTGATTAACAACAGCAGTTTTTAGGGAGATCATCTCTATATTTGATGTCTATTATTGATCAAAGCAATATTTGTTGTCTGTTTGATTCTTTTCCTTACAACATTGTCAGTGAACTTTCTCATTGTAGTGACTATTAAAACAAACCAGACCCTTGGGAGTCCCGTGCACTTCTTCCTGTTCTATCTGTCCTTTGCTGATGCCTGCCTCTGTACAACCACAGCCCTCAGATTGATTGTGAATGCCCTTTTTCAGAAGAAGACCATTTCCTACAGTGGGTGCATGACTCAGGTCTTCACAGTCCACATCTTTGGGCACATGGAGATCTTTGTGCTCATCCTCATGACCTTTGATTGCTGCATTGCCATTTGCAAGCCCTTGCAATAGTGAATCATCATGAGCTAGCCAGTCTCTGGTGTGTTGGTGATTCTGGCCTGGGTGGGATCTTGTATCCACTCTTCAGCACAGATTTCCCTGGCCTTGCAATTGCCCTTTTGTGGGTCAACCCCTATGTGGTTGACCACTATTTTTGTGACTTGCAGCCCTTGTTGAGACTTGCCTACATGGACACATATGTGATCAATTTCCTAGTTGTCCCTAATAGTGGGGCCATTTGCATGGTGAGTTTTATAATTCTGCTTATCTCCTATGTTGTCATCTTGTACTCTCTGAGAAACCCCAGCATAGAAGGAAGGTGAAAAGCCCTTTCCACATGCACATCCCACTTTATTGTGGTTGTTATATTTTTCTGTCCGTGTGTATTCATATATACATGCCCACCAACCACGTTTCCAGTAGACAAGATGGTGGCTGTATTTTACACAATTGGGACACCCTTGCTCAACCCTCTGACCTATACACTGAGGAATGCCGAGGTGAAAAATGCCATGAAAAACTTATGGTGTATCAAAGTATGACTTCAATTAATAAATACTATACAGAGACTCCAATGTATACTTCCTTAATATCTTATTTTTGTTTCATGGTCAGGAAAGGTAAAATATTCTTTGGGGGAAATAAACAAGAAATCTGAGAGGATTGCATTAGAATATGGTATTACTTAAAGTCCATAATCATTTTGAACAACCTAGGATGACCCTTGCTTAAATTCTATCAACATTTGGTCATACTCATTAGGTAATTTAGCTTCCTATACAAATTTTCCTTTGGAAAGAAAAGGACTGACAAATGACAGAATAAGTGCATGTGCTTGCATGTGTCTATACGCACCATTTTCTTTTCTACATTTCGTTCTTATGAATGCAGTCATCAGAGCTAATCCCTAGGGCCTGGACACTTGCAGACTCAAGGGTGCCATATAGACAAGCTGATGATTAGAAAAGATGTTCTGAGAAATTACTCCTCTGGAAATCTGTGCCTGAGCCTCCTTCACAGGGGGTGTCTACACTGATGAACCCTCCAACTCCAATAAAAACTGGAAACAGAAGTGAAAACCTACACTGTTCCTGGAAAACCTCTCAAAATTAATCCTGTGCATGGTGAGGGAGGGAGGAGTGTGATATTTGGACAAGACAGTGCTGTCAGTGAGTCAATTGCTCTTTGGGGTCTTTCCACTGCTCCTCACAAAGGAAAGCAAGAGGCAGTAGAGGGTTTGGCAGCAGAAATAAGTGAAGGTCAGGAAAGAAGGGAGGACAGAGAACCATGCATGATGAAGAGAGAGAAAGGGAGAAAGGAAAGCAGAAATCTTGTCCAATTGGGAGAGAAGGAGTTTTATCTTTCTTATTTCCTGAGCATTACTTTGGGGTGTATGAAAATTTGCAGGCAAATAATTTTCCTTGGCTCTTATGTTTATTTGGGTATCAGGAAAGAAGTTTTGTTTTTGTTGTTTGTTTCTATAGTATCTCAAAAGTCAAAATTCAGATTTTTGGAGAGGAATCTGGTATTAAAAGCGAGGCCTGGTACTTCCCAAATTTGGTCTTTTAGTTTTACAGGAGAATATTTTAAAACGTGTTTTTTCATATGGAAGACAACCTAAACCATGTGCATAACTCACATCCCCCACCAACTCTACTTCAACTTCATAATATCATAATCAAGTACTGTCATGCCATTTCAGTACTGAAGTTTATAATTACCATCAAGTTGGCACCAGAATGTATTACTCCTAGTCATATGGACTAATGAGAAAGGGAAACAATAAACTCATAAGTATGTGAAGCATTTCCATCAGCTGAAGACAAAATGTTATGTTGTACCAAAGATTCCCAGTAGTTCTGGTTCAGTGTTGGGAACTGCCCTGACTGGTATCAGAAGCTGAAACCCCCGCCTAGGCTAAGGCTAAGGGAACACCCTTGGAACCGTGAGCCAGCAAGGGGACAAAAGCTTATCTCCCTGGCAGGAATGCTGCTTCTGCTGCTTTATTCATAACTGAACCCCAAAAAGCTTGGTCGGTTAGCCAAAGACGGGTAAGATTCCCCAAGGGGGGAACGACCTAAGCCAGGCACGATCACTTTGGGAGGCCCCCCAAAAGAAGGATTTGGGGGACTGCAGCAAAAGGGGGTGATGGACCCTCACTCCTCGGCTTTGACTTAGCCTGAGTTCTCATCGTCTGGGAGAAAATCTCCTTATTGCCTTAGTTCCCTTGCTAAGCCTGAAACAATGACAGGGTGGTGCAGCTCTGTGCTGAAAAGAGCAGATTCCCCAGGTGATCAGGCCTAAGAAAGGACATGTAAATTACTGTGAAACCTTCTTTGTTTAGAATGCTCTCAGTTGAATGAGAGGGACCCAAGGAGGAAGTTAGTTTGTTCCTCAAAGTCTTACAGCTCTTTGACCCCGACTCAATAGACCAGCAGAGTTCCTTGTTTTCTATAGTTCCTTACTTCCCCCTGATAAGTACTGTACTTTACCTGGATTATTATGCAAAATGAGCCCAATAAAAGCAGGTATGGATGGTAAATCAGGGCACTCCCCACTAGAGGGAGTGGCCATTTCGTCCCTTCTTCCCCACAGAAACTAGTCTGTCTCTGTGCATGTTTGTTTGTTTCTCGCGTGTTTTTCGGCGAGCCATCCACAGCGTTCCGTGGTCACTGCTAGCTGGTGACCCACACATCAGTTCAGGTAAGTGGTGGCATAATAAATATTTTAGTCCCAAATGGGACATTTTTCAGAGCTCTCAATATCATATTCACAAGCAGCTATTTAGTTTCACACTTTTTTCAAATGAAGAATTTTCCTAATTTCTTACAGTTCCGTTTTGAGAGCATTTGAATCTGGTCTTATGAAGATTATACTTAAGTGCAGTTCATTCTCAAGTAAGCAAGACACTCAAAATAAAACCTCCATTCTCATCTTTTGTTATTCCTTCAAATTTATTCTAGTGTGAGAAAAATGTTTATTTGTGACTAAATGATAACTCAGAAAGCTTCAGAAATTTCCTTTCTCATTATTAAATAATAGAGAGCCCAGATCTTATATTTTAGATAAGGGCTCGATTAGAAATGATAAGAGAAATGTAATGGAATAAATAGACTGGCATCACAGGATGAAGCACAGCTTGGTTAAAAATGTATACAACACATTAATATTTCCTGAAGACAATCTACAATATCTACAATATCTTCTATGATGAGGTGAAACTCAGAGCTGTGACTAGTTTGTTATTTGACTCAAGCAACACCTTATGGGAAGAATAATAATGAAGATTAAAATAATAAAAGGGTTGGAGAGCTACAGAAATGACCGTGAACCAGGATGCCCCAACCTGCGCAGGGATGAGATTGTGTGGCTGTTCCTCTACTTGATTTGGAAATTGTCAAAGAATAGAATGAATGGGAGGAAAGACAGCAAAAAATACTAAAAGAAATATTAGCCAATTTCCCCCCATTAATTAATTAATTAATTATGAATTTTATTGATTTATTTTTAGAGGGGAAGGGAGGGAGAAAGACAGGGAGAGAAAAATCAATGTGTCGTTACCTCTCACGTGGTCCCCACCAGGGACCCAGCTTGCAACCAAGGCATGTGCCCTGACTGGGAATGGAAACAGTGGCCTTTTGGTTTGGCCCCCTTGCTCAATCCACTGAGCTACAACAGCCAGGGCAAGTTTCCCTCAAGTTTAATAAAAGCTGTATATGCATAATCCCAAGAACCTAACAAATCCTAAGCATAAAAATCATGGAAATGACAATAAAAGGTAAATTATAATAAATTGGTCAAAAGCAGCAGCATATTGTTAAAAGGAGCTAAAGAGAAAAGGCACTGGTGCACAGGGAAATAAAGATAAAAATTACAGCAGAATTCTCACCAGAAACAGTGTAAACTAGGAGACAGTAAAGTGACATCTTTAAAATACTTGAGTTTACATCCATATAGCTAGTTGGTTTTGCCACTTTTCACAACTGGGATGGAAGCAGAAGTGCCCAAATAACTGATAAAAGCATTTGATTCTGTTCCAAGAACCCATAGACCCCCAGATTAGAGTTTGCCAATGCCAATTCCAAAGTGACAAAGAGCTACTCATGATGACATGAAATGCAGCCAAAGTCCATTCCAATCTGACAGTACATTTCATCATGGATTCCTAGACCTCAGGGGGAGCTTTAATGCCATTTTTCTGGATCTTCTCTGCAACCTGATTCCCAATATCACCCAGGATGAGTTAACTTTCCATACCCCACTGATATGACAGTGACCTTCCTACATACTCAGTGTGCTAGCACCTTTCTCTGATGCCACTCAGCAAGAATAGAAATCTTGGCAGTTGTTAGTTCTTCAGTCTTACCCAGTAGCTGCGAACACTAGGTTATTTCTGCTCTAGCATGGTCTGCTGGGAAGTAGTCAAAAAGAGAATTTTGAAAATCTTTGTGGGTAACGGAAGTGGTACCTAGAGCATCCACCATACTCAGGTGGTTTCAGGAAGAGCTTATTTTCCTTCTGTTCAAAGACTGTATATTTTTTAACTGCATCCAGTATCCTGCACTTAACTTTGTTTTCTCTTCTCACCCTTCCTGCCCTATCCTGGAAACTTTCTTCAACATCTTACTGGAAGAATTCACCAAAACCCCTTCCAATGGCCATTATTTTCTACAACTGTCCAAAACAAACAAAAAGTGAAATATTAAAATTTGAAAACACACCTTAAGACAAATACCATATGATCTCACCTTGAAGTGGAACCTAATCAACAAAACAAAGAAGCAAACAAAATAGTACCAGAGACATTGAAATTAAGAACAAGTAGACAGTAAACAGAGGGGAGATGGGAGGGGATAATGAGAGAAAAGGGTGAAGGGTTTTCAGGAACAATTATAAAGGACAAATGGACAAACCCAAGGGGTGGTGAAATCAGTGGAGTGAGGTGGGGATGGCTGGGGTGAGGGGGAGAGGTGGGGAGAAAATGCAGACCACTGTACTTGAAAAACAATAAAATAAAAATTAAAAACAAATATAAAAAGGGATTATATGTGTATGTGCATTCATACCCACAATTACTAGTACAGAACTGTGCAAACCCTATTCATATAATTAATTAGTTTGAGGCAAGCAAAAGAGATAGGGTTCCATTCTTTATCAATAATGTGTGTCAGTTTAAAGAAATGAAAGAAGAAAAAGTGGTGCAATTTCATTTTTCTTTGTGACTATTTGTGGTGTTCTTGAGGTGATTTGCTGTTATTTGCAACGGAGTTGTGGTTCTTGTGTCTGAGTTCACATTTTGGAAAAGAAGTTAGTATTACCATTATTGATATAAGAGTGTCCATCTGCTTCATGTTTCGTATGCAAAAGGAACCAAAGTGAAAATAATAAAACAAACAAGGAGACATTCTCTCTAAGTCATGACTAAATTGTTCACTAATATTTGAGAGTAAATATTCAAATGTTAACAATGAATCTGAATGCATGACTGATTTGTAAACAGAAACATTATACTGATTGGTTGTGACACTAACCTAAGCTGTCATATCCCTGATGGGCAGAAATATCAGAAATGACCGTGAAATGGCATTGAGCTCTTCAGCCTTTCAAACACTGATGTTTACGCTGATAAATCATTTGGGCTGAATATCAAGCTGAAGCTGAACTTCTCAGAATGCTTTTTAAAAATCTTCTACAAGATATTCATATTTGAGAAATAGTTGTTCACACACTAAAAGGGTGACCTTAAATGCCATGTATGTAAACAGCGATGCCGGACCAGTGCTCTGAATGACAGGAAGGTGAGGAGAGGAATCTCAGGAAGATATTTTGTGTAAAGGCAGAGAGCTGGCATGAACTCAATAACTCGGAGAAAGGAAAGAGTGCTCAGACATAGTTCATGCCAGGGCAGGGCACTGGACCCAGAGATGCCATTCAAGGTGGCTGATGTAGTATCTTCAGTCAATTCATTATGTTGGGGGAATTGTGTCTGCAAGTAGGAGCCATTTTCAGTAGTTCAATAGGCAGATTCAGCACCAAGCTTCTTGCAAAAAATCTTGGGTTGCTATAAGAAGGTATCACTGGAGAGTTGATTAAAAAAAAGCCCCTGTTAGTGTTGAAGTAGTTTTGGCACCAAGCATTCTAAATAATTAAAGCATTGCATCATCCTTGGAGACCATGAGTCCATGCTGGAAGGAGATAGTGACTAGAGTTGGCCATATACAACAGGGAATATTTTCCTTCCCTGCTTTCTGAATCAAAGGCAGGGCTACAGTAGCTGTCTGTAACTAAGGATGATCTGAACAATACATCATCATCATTGCCTCAATATAGCTCATGAACCCAAGGAGTTACATCTCAGAGAGACACTTGGCACATGTGTGTAAAAGTCTATACATCAGCTAACAAGTCACATTGGATTTTTTTAAAATTAAAGACTTATAGCCCTGGCTGGCGTAGCTCAGTGGATTGAGCACGGGCTGGGAACCAAAGTGTCCCAGGTTTGATTCCCAGCCAGGGTACATGCCTGGGTTGCAGGCCATAACCCCCAGCAACCGCACATTGATGTTTCTCTCTCTCTCTCTCTCTCTCTCTCCCTCCCTTCCCTCTCTAAAATAAATAAATAAAATATTAAAAAAAATTAAAGACATTATTTAGAGCATTTTTTTGTTTCATAGCAACACTGAGTGGAAGGTACAGAGAATTCCCATATACCTTGTGTGTACATAGCCTTATATACACATGCACAGCCTCCCCCCATTATCAATGTCCTCTACCAGAGCACTACATTTGTTACCCTTGCTGAACCTACATTGCCACATGGTAATCACCCAAGTCCACAGTTTACCTTAGGGTTCTCTCTTGGTGGTGTGCATTGTGTGAGTTTGAACAGATGTATAATGACATGAATCCATCATTATAGTATTCCACAGAGTAGTTTCACTGCCCTAATAATCCTCTGTGCTCACTTATTCCTCTACTCACCCTATCCTGCCAATCTTCATATTGAATTATTAAATTACAAAACAAGATTAAGGTACTTCTATCTTTAATCGAGACATCTGTTTGAGCTCTTCACTTTTAAGGAATTTCTTGTCTGCTGAAGGACATGCAGACTCAAGATTCTAGAGGTTCATCTATTTACAGAGCCCTGCAACAAATCAGTAAGAGAGTAGAGATGGTACATCTCATGATTATTTTCCAAACAGAAGATCTTGTTTTACTTGGTAGGCTTTTGAGCCCAGGCTAAATTCTGGGGAGCACAGAACTTTATATCAAGCAATATTCTAAGGTGCTTTACTGTCCTGCCTCTCTGAACATCCACAAATCACCTTTAATTAATATAGGTATGTGGACTTAGATGGAAACATTTTTATAAATATGTTTCTTATTAATAGGAGCATAATCACATAACTCAGATTTAGATTTCTAGATCAAATATTTTAATAATATTTAATATATAAGGGAAAGTCTGCTTCAAATACATTCTTCCTTTCACAGAACACCTGCCTATTTTAGTGTTCAATTTTTTTCTCCAAAGGTGATACTGATAAACTGGTAAGAATTGAACCTCAGATTTCAGGCACCACACTGCCTTTCTTGGATTGTACTTGCAAATAAATGAGAGGAAATAGAAACGTTTTTTCTCCAAATGCTGGAAGGTTGTTTTAAGGTCCTGTATGGGAGCAAAGTAGTTTCTTGCTGATGTACTTCCTCTTCTACCAAAGACACTTCTATCTCTTCTTCCTGTTTTTTCTTTATCACCTTCAATCATCCTTTGTATTGGGCTCCTATTGCCTGATATGTTTGGTCATCCTGAGGCACCTAATACCTCACAAACATTGTTTGCATTTGGTTACTGAGGTTGAGGAGGGTTAACTTACTCTTCTGTTGTCTAAATACATAAATCCAAGTTAAGTTTACTACAACATGTGGGATGTTTCTGATCAGTGAAGGAAGGGGACTCTAGGGAATGCCACTCTCCAGGATGCTAATATTGTATGTCATTATGTCTTAAAATTTTCCCTTGAGAATGCAGAAAGGGAATTTACCCCTTGTATATCATGGAAGGCTGCTTCTGAACAGGGCTAAAAACACTTGACACCAATTTAGAATGTTCTTACAGGTAAGTGACAGATTTATATCTTTGAACTCAGAAATGTATCATTACAAACTAATCCAACATGGTTTAAAAGTACATTTCTGTATGTCTTATGCTATTCCTACTTTCTCTGAGAGATGAACAGAAAAAATAATGTTTTTAGAAGTGTACTATTAATGTAGTAAATAGGTAGAATGAAAATCAGCTTTGGAATAAAACAATCTTTTGAATTCAACAAATATTTTATGAGCTCCAGATAAGTGATAAGCCATCCTTGTGTAGGGAGAGAAAAATGAATTTTATGTCCTAAAGTTTCTTGAGGTGGCAGAGTGCAGAAAAATTCTCAAATGCTTTTGATGTGTGATAACTGAGCAAGATGCATCCTCATTATGTGTGTTAAAAGTTAGAAGAGAATATATCTAGTTAGAAGTTGGAGAAACTGTTAATAAAGGAGTGACAGGTTTAAGTGGAATGTTGTATAGCACAGTTTCAAATGGTTACTGTTTGCATGTTGCTAGAATGATATAATAAGAACACAATTTGCAGTCGAAACACATCTGAGATGAAGTCTGAAAGGCTGAATAACTACTTCTCATGGAAAGTTTAGAGAAACCATGACAATGTGAAGGTGAAAAACTCCAATGAAAGGGAAAGGTAATGTGTCATGTGCATGAGAGGGAGTTTTTATGTTTCTTTAATTTGGGCTTTTGAGGGATGAAGAATTGTGATACAATCTATTAGCTTTCCAGCAGAGAGTGGTAGATTTTGCATAGACATGAAATGAGTATAAGGAGTTTCCCAGAGGTGGAAGTGTGGTAGAACTGAGTCAGTGAGGGTTGGGTAGTTGAAGAGGAAAATGCTGATTCTTACTGGCCTGTGCAACAAAAGCAACTTTTAGGATGGGAAGGCATGCCTACCACTCCGTATTCCACCCTCATCTATTCTCTCACCTGTTCTCCACTGTCTGCTTTCCTTTCAGCTCATTCCTGTTAACATCCCAACCCAACATGTCATCTGTTTGCTATAGTTTTGACAAATCCAGCTACTCTAAAGTTGGCGAAACTTGTTGGGGAAGTTGAGGTATGTTATTAGAAGAAGCACTATTTTACTAATGTTTTTTCATATCTGATCATTGTTACCCATTTTTGGGACAAATTGCTTTGAGAACCCCATGACAAAAGGTGTTAATGCACCTCTGGGAAAAGTGAATATGATCATGCACAAAGACATGCACTAAACCCTGCATCAGGATCAGAGGACATGAACACTGTCAAAGCTCTCCTTGCATTCTTTAAAGGCCAAGGATTCATGTAAAAAGTGTCAAATGCTTGAGGTAATCATTTCTCTGGGTGGCAGAGTCCCCCAGTCTTCCATGGCCATACAGAGTGCAACACCTGCTCCAGCCTGTGAAGCTGATTAACTCACTTATTTAAAAATTGATCTCAGAATATTTTTTCCTAGATTTATACTTTGGGATCATGTTTATCTCTTTAGCATACATAATAGATGGAAGGTCACAGTAGATTAATGATCTGAATGTGTTCAGTAATCAGAATAGTACTGACGTATCATATAAATGTGGTATTGTAAAATTTGCTAGAGAATGTTCACTTTAAAAACACTTGAAGTGCCTACAGTATATAAGGCATTGGGTTTGGAACTATGGAGAAGCAAATCCCAGGAATGTAGTTTCTAAAGATTCTTATTTTTAGAAAGGAAGCTAAAGGAATCACACATATAACTAAATTTTAGTATGTAATATTATAAGAAAAGCTACAAAAGGAGTTTTAGAGAACAGGAGAGAGAATTTCCTTTATCACAAAGTGGTCACCAAAGGCTCCCAGAGAAGAGTTGTATTTGAAGAGCACTGTAGAAAAGTATAAATTTCACAAGCTTATTTGAGACTCATAGGGCCCTATGAAGTGGTCATTACAAGTTCAAAGACAAAATGCTGAGATGACACATTAAGAAACCACAACCAAAATGCCTATGTTGAGGAATATTTATTTTTCTTTAGATATGTCATAAAATCACATATTGCACCATGAATTACTTCCTTTATTTTTTTGCAGATAAACAACCTCACACTCATCCCTCATCCTCATTCACGAAATTATGCAGCTGAATAACAACGTGACTGAATTCATTCTGCTTGGGTTGACCCAGGATCCTGTTAGGAAGAAAATAGT
Source organism: Phyllostomus discolor (assembly GCF_004126475.2). NCBI lineage: Eukaryota > Metazoa > Chordata > Mammalia > Chiroptera > Phyllostomidae > Phyllostomus > Phyllostomus discolor. The sequence continues at coordinate 157,684,102 of NC_040908.2, forward strand.
GTTTGTCACTTTCTTGCTTTTCTATTTGGGGACATTGCTGGGTAACTTTCTGATTCTGACTACTATAAAGACCAGCCAGGCACTTGGGAGTCCAATGTATTTCTTCCTTTTCCACTTGTCTTTATCAGAGACCTGCTTCTCTACTTCCATAGCCCCAAGAATGATAGTGGACACCCTTTTGAAGAATGCCACAATCTCTTTCAGTGAGTGCCTAATCCAAGCCTTTTCATTCCATTTCTTTGGCTGTCTGGAGATCTTCATCCTGGTACTCATGGCTGTTGACCGCTACGTGGCCATCTGTAAGCCCCTGAACTACATGACCATCATGAGTCGACAGGTCTGTGGTGTGTTGGTGGCTATGGCCTGGGTGGGGTCCTGTGTGCATTCTTTAGCTCAGATTTTTCTGGTCTTGAGTTTACCTTTCTGTGGTCCCAATGTGATCGATCACTATTTATGTGACTTGCAGCCCTTGTTGCAGCTTGCTTGTACAGACACCTACATGATCAATCTGCTCCTGGTGTCCAATAGTGGGGCCATTTGTACAGTGAGTTTTGTCATGCTGATGTTCTCCTACATTTTCATCTTGCATTCTCTGAGAAACCACAGTGCTGAAGGGAGGAGAAAAGCTCTCTCCACCTGCATCTCCCATATCATTGTGGTAGTCTTGTTATTTGGTCCTTGCATATTTATATACACCCGCCCTGCAACCACCTTCTCTGTGGATAAGTTGGTGACTATATTTTATACACTTGGAACACCTTTGCTTAACCCTTTGATTTATACACTGCGAAACGCAGAAGTGAAAAGTGCCATGAGGAAGTTCTGGAGCAAGGCACTGGTCTCTGATGACAGACTATGAATGGATCTTTCAAATTTTTCTTCACAGTTTGGAGTGATCTAGAAGAAGACCATAGAGGATATTATCTGCTTATTGTGCAGTTAATTTAGTCCTAACTCGGGAAATGAGAATTAGTTTCTTCAGGAAAATAGGCAATGCAACACACATATGGAGTGATATTGAGTCAATTTTAACATACCTTTTTTATATATTGATTTTGTGAGAGGGAGGTGGGGGAGAGAGAGAGAGAGAGAGAGAGGGAGAGAGAGAGAGAGAGAGAGAGAGAGAGGGAGGACTGGGGATAGAAACTGCAGTCCTGGCATATTAGACAATCCTCTAAGCAATTGAACTCTACAGCCAGGCCCAGAGTCAATTTAAAATAGAAGATCCAGCCTAGGTACAAACAGCCATCGATGTTCACTGCTGTGTATCAGCCGTTCTTGCCTGACTACTAGCATTGTGACTTTGATCTGGTGCTTTCTTTGACTCCTTCATGTTGACTTGCAGTGTTCTCTGTTTATACTTATACTTTATATATGTATATCAACATTCTGGCAAGTTTCTCTTCCTAGCAGCTTATTTATTCGACACTGTTCTTTTAGTATCTGAACATGGACTTTCAACTTGATTGTTCATTCTTCCTGACTCACAAGGAAGTGCCAGATTAAAATAATAGTAGGATGTTTATGTTTTAAGGGACAATGTATATAATCTAGATACTATCCCTTCTGTTACTTGGGATTATATTTTGAATTTTTCTCATGTTTACCTAGATTCTTCTAGAATAATGACAGAATACAATGAGAAAATTCACATTTCTGAAGGAGTCTTTAAAAATTTTTTTTTAGAGAGAGAGGGGAATGAGAAAGAGAGAGACCAGATTTTTGTTCCATTTATTTATGCATTCATTGATTGATTCCTTTATGTACCCGGAACAGGGATTTAACCTAAAACCTTGGTGTATTGGAGGGATGCTCTAACTAACCAAGCCACCAAGCCAGGGCTGAAGGAGACTTTATCTTAGAAAACTTTTGGCTATTGAGATTGTACTCATTATTCTTTTTGTAAAAACTACTTTTTTTCTTCTAAAGAAACCCCCCTTACAATTTTGGGGAAATATTAAGTTTTCTCTTGAATCATAGCAATAATAATAATTTATTTATAGCATTGAGTTCTTACAATTGTCACATACATGGCCCAAACTAAGGTAGATGTATTCATGTGGGCTACAAGTAAAGGTACAGTTGTTAATGATAGGGGGTTTAAAAACAATAACCAATTAATGTAAAAATATTTACCCTCTGATAATCACCACCATACTGTTGTGTCTATGAGTTGTTTTTTTTTCTTTGCTGACTTCATTGATTTGGAAAAAATTCTAAAGGTACTTTCTGAAATTGTCACCCAGAAGTCCAATATTTAAAATTATGAGCTTGTTAAAGTCTAATGACGTTACTGAACTTTTGGGATTTAGCACAGAATTAGTCACTGGGAAGATCTGAAAATTATAGTGACTTCACTGCTTTTGAAGAAGAAATGACTATCTCAAAGATTTAACAATCACTCTTATGTATAATTCTGAAATTGCATGCCAAAATTTTCCTGAAAAAGGATGTTTCATCTTTTAAGAATTTCTTCTGTTGTTCATGGTACATGTGAGACTTTGGGATTTACCATGATTGAAACTGATTGATTATTTGTACTATTACTGTTACAGTCTGTTTATCCTAATGAACAGTTCCCTACTTATGGATAGAGATTGTATGTATTTTGTAACTGCTTATCCTTAGCACTGATTATTGTTATTGTATTAATATCATAACAGTGTAAATTTATTCAATAAATCAGAGACTTTCAAAATAAATTACTAATTTCAACAAGTTGAGTTTTTCAGGTATATTAATTTCCCCCTGCCAATGATCAAACCAACAGCAACCATGGGATATGACAACCAGCACAGGATTTCTCCTCCTGAAAGCATTTAGTCATGAGGATGTGAAGGTCACCTGCTTTGTGCTCCTCTTGCTGTGCTAGATTATAATTCTCTCAGGAATCCTGCTCATTCTTTTAACCACCAGGGGCAGTTGCTTCAGTGAAAAGCCCCTTGTACAACACAGTTTGCTCAGCTACCTCTCTTTTATGGATATGTGCTTCACCTCTACATTGTCCCCCAAACTGATCACAGACTTACTGGCCCCATGGAAGACTATCCCCCATGACAGCTGCATGGCCCAGATGTTTTATGTGTACTTCTTTGGTGCCACTGAGACCTTCATTTGGTGGTCATGACATATGACTACTATGCAGCCATCTGCAGACCCCTTCACTCTCTGGTCATCAGGAGCAGACAGGTGTGGCATGTCCTTGTGATGGCCTTAATTTTTGAGGCATTTATCCATCAACCCTCCATGTTCTGATTATTAGCCAGCTTCCCTTAGTGGCTCTAAACAGATAGACCACCATTTCTGTGACATGTTCTCCCTGCTGAAGCTGGCTTGCACCAGCACAAGCCTGTTGGTTATTGAGATCACCACCACCACCTGGGTGCTGTCCATTCTGACCTTTGCTATCTTGGTAATTTCTTACATCATCATCCTGTCCACCCCCAGGACATGCTCCTCTGAGGGCTGCTGCAAAGCCCTCTCCACCTGTGGCTCACACATCACTCTTGTGTTCATGTTCTTGACTCTCATCTTCACTTAGGTCCCCATGGTCTGTTCTCTCAGTATCAACAAGGCCTTTCCCCTGTTTTACACCATGATTTCCCCCCATGTTTAACTCTCTCTTCTGCATGCTGAGAAACACAGACATGAAGAATGCCATGAGGAAAGGTGATGTTTGATATGGATTATATGAAGGAAAGTGAAGCCTCTGGTGTGTGGCCCTTTGTAGGTCTCCTTCTACATACAGAATTGTTAATGTTGACAGGTATAACAGCAGGGACAGAGAGCTGGTATGTTGTCAGCAAAGGCTACAAGTGTGAAGAGAGAAGGCCTTCAGTCACTCACTTCCTCTCCCTTTACCTGCCTAGGTCTCTATACAATGGGAGTTGGCCAAACAATCTCCAGGTCCCATCAAGCTCTGACATTCAGTAACTTATGCCTGACATTCTGGAATACTCTGCACATTATAATCCCAGACATAGGTGAGCCCTATAAGCACTTTTGTCAGGGAAAATCATAAAGACAGCATGGTCTGGCAGTTGTGCCCTGCTTTAGGAAACAGATATCGTGACTGACATGCCTCTCAGATAGACAAAAAGGTCCTAAGCACTTCCGTTTGTCTGAGGTTTCCATTGCAATAAAAAATAAAGCTATGCCAAAATGTATACTAATATTTTATATTCGAACTCTTTACATTAACAAAACATACTTCTAAAACACTGCAATGGTGGTGTAATTATACTATTTGCACTCTACTTATGCAAGTTATTGTAATTAATTCTTAGTACCCTAGCAATAGTATATCCTGTCATTGGAAGTTTCAAATGGGATGATGAACACCTTTTTATTCAATGACATATATTTAATTCTATGACTGTATTTATAATCCAATCTTTAAATTGTCCAAGAGTGAACAAACTGATGCTTTTTATAAATGTGCAACATAGGAGATGTCCCTTCCTGTCTAAGGCCCTGATTTAAGAAGTGATAATGAAAAAGAGATGGATGTTCCCAGGTTCATTTTGCTAATCTTCAGTGCTCCTTATGCAAATGGCATATGCTGCGATTTCTTTAAAACTGTGAACATCTGTCTAATTTCCACTCAGGTAGGCTCTGACATTAGGGAGAAATAAAGAAGATTGAACTAAGAAGCAGAGATAAGCAATTGAAAACAGGTCTAGGACAAGGTCATCTTTGGTACATTGATGTGTTTCCTTAATTTATACCAGAATCCTATAGCTGTGAATTAGAAGGGACTTCTGACATTCTCTAGGGTAATTCATTAGCATAATGTACACCTGAGGAACTGAGGCTGAGAGGGTGGGAAAGCCAATATATCAAATATGAGAGACATGGACCTGATATTTTCTGGTGCTCATTCTGTTTATCTCAGTTTCCATGACGAAATTGTATTGTATATACCTAAAGATTTTTTACTTATTCATTTTTAGAGATAGGGGAAGGGAAGGAGAAAGAGAGAGAGAAATATCAATGTGTCATTGCCTGTCACACTCCCTCTACTAGGGACCTGGCTTGCAACCCAGGCATATGCTCTGATGGGCATTTGAACTGGTGACCCTTTGGTTTGCAGGCTGGCACTTAACCCATTGAGGCACACCAGGCAGGGCAAAATTGTATTGCATATACTTAATGCATCATTGTGCCTTGTGTAACTGAAATCCAAGTTTTCAGGTGAGAATTACATTTGCAGAGATAAGCCCTAGGTTGAGGAAGATTTTTAACAATAGTTTATCTGTTGCAAAGAAACATAGGTACTACCAGAAAAAGTAGAGAGCTTAGAGCAAGGGGAGGCAGAAAAGTAATGAAGTATATTGAAAGGGTGGTGAAGACAAAGGCTGATCAAATCAAGGGTTAGTTTTGATGTTGACCTTAGTCAGTTTCCTCCTGGGGAGATCACCCAACCCTGGAAGGTGAAGATGAACAGAAATGTCTACATTTCTGGTGTTTATTTGAATAAGCCTGTCTTTGTAACAAGGCCCTGTGATCATTTTTATGCAGTCCATGGCACATTGGGCACTTAGATTTGGAAACATTGAGACTAGATAATACTGGATGTTCTTAGAGCACAAGAGGTCTATGAGTCAATGAAATGCAAAGAGCTGTACCTTTGGATAAACAAGTTCTGTCCAGGTGGCATCCAGCCATGTAATATGCCAAATGGAGACATTTATTGAAGAAGATACAAGATACAGGCAACATTGTACATGGGACAATGATACCTCAGTCCCCTTCGAAGTAGGCACCTTGGGATCTCACACAGTTCTCCCAATTGCCATCAGCTGTCCTGTGGTAGTTTCCTGAACTCATTGGTGGTCTGAACTGTCTTCTCTTTCAAAGGTGATTTTAGTTTTGGGAAAAGCCAGAAGTTGCAAGCTGTCAAATCTGGGCTGTAGTGGAGCTGAGTCACCTGGGTGATTTGATATTTTGCCAAAAACCTCTACAGGAGACATGATGCATGAACAGGCATGATGTTATGATGAAGCTGACAATTACCAGTTGCCCAGAGCTGCTGCCTTCTGAATCATCCAAATAGTTTCCACAGAGGAATGTTCAAGCTTAAAGCCAAATTTGATGCAGATTCTTTGCTCTAATTGCTCATTCATTTTGAATGTGATGGCTACACAGTATACATGCTCACTCAACAGTGTCCATCACCCCCACTGACCAGTACAGTGAAGTCATCATTGTTCACACATGTGCATTCCAGTCCACTCTTCTTTGCTGCCAGGTTATATCAATGTTGTGCAAACAACATTCTCATTATGTTAACATATAATTATGATTCTCATTATATTAACAGTTCTGGGATTTTTTCTGGACAGACCTTGTCAGATGTCCCTACCTGTTAGGCCAATCAACACAAAGAGAGCTAAACTTGAACTGAGTTTAGAAAACTATGGAAAAAGAAATGTTATTCATCTGATAACTTTTCTACACTATGCTCTTGCTTTTATGTTTTTGTATGAAGGTGTTGACCATCAAGGCATATTAGTGATGTTGAGGGTATGAAGTTCCTAAGAAGGGAAAAACTGAGAGCCTCATCACTCTCAAAAACCAGGAAGTGAAACATATGAAATAGTACTCAAGTTTCCACTAATGACTTTATAAACTTGTTCTTGTTCACAAAAGTTCCTCAGAGGGAATACCAAACAGAGGAGTTCATAGAGTCTCCTCTTGGTTCCCTGGAAAGATATAAGCAAGATATTCATATCCAGGCTTACTGGATTGGAAACTCTTTGATTACATACCATTATCTGCTCAAAAATCCCTCACGATGATTCCAATGGTCAGCTGAGGTTGAGAAGTGCTGATCTCGTCATCATTTTAAAACTGAGCAAATGGAGTCCCATGGAGGCCCCATGAGTATATGACCAAACTGGAGCAATAAACAAGGATTTATAATCAATAAATAAGAGTTTCTTAATTATAACTTCTTTTTAAAATTAAAGATTATATTTGTTTATTTTTAGAGAGAAGGGAAGGAGTAAGATGGGGAAAGAAACATCAATGTGTAGTTGTCTCTGGTGTGCCCCAGACTGGGCACCTGGCTTACAACCCAGGCATGTGCCCTGACTGGGAATTGATCTGTTGACCCTTTTTCACTGGCCAGTGCTCAATCCATTGAGCCACCCCAGCCAGTACTTAATTATAATTTTTAATACAGATGTCTTTCTGCCTTGGATCTTACCTTTCTTTAATTTTGTGAATCCGTCAACATCACAGATAATTTTTAAAGCACTATGCACAGTCCTTTACCTAAAGCTCATGCATGCACACACTCCACAACACACTTGCAAGTGTAGGCAGTTACTTAAACAATCAGATTTGTATCTAGGACAAGGAAACAATTGCAGAGGTAATTAGTGATGCATTCATTTGCTATAGGAAAATAACGCTTCGATTGTGTGAATAAGAAATGTTGTACCACAGCAGGTATCAGTTCCTATAAAAAAGATGTGTGTGTTTGTCCAGAATGAGTCCTTCTGGAATGTGTAGCTGGAAGAGGGTGACAGCAGAATTGCTCAGTTCAGACCATGGAGAAAATACAGTTCCCAGCCATGCATTTCAGCAAATTCTGTTTACCCTGCCAACTGATTCACAGTCATCTATTTGTCACCAATGGCTTACTTTTTATTATTTTCTTAATTTTTCCTGTTAGTCACTTTTTGTTAATAGGGATGGCAGCCTCTAGACTATAATATCAGGGTTAGTGGAAACATATTGGGATGTTACAATTAAAAGAAAGATCTTAGAGGTAATTTCTTCCAATTTCCTTATTGTTTGGGTAAAGAAAATGAGTCCTAGACAAAGGAAAAATTTTTTTCCCAAGACCAGAAGATGAAATCAAGTCCTTTATTTTTTATACCTATGTTTTATCTCTTTTACATTTTGCAGACATGCTTCCTCCCACTGCAGCCTTACTAGGTTTTATTTTCATTCTGTTTTGAAGGGCTTATATAAACAAGCTTTAGTCAGATCTGTGTTATTTTTTCATGTATCACTTCTTTCATAAAGATATACATAGCAAATAATTAGTATGTGCAATCACAGTTCTAAGCACTAGAAAAGAGTCTTAAGAACTTCACAATTAACTCATTCTTTAAAGAAAGTAGCAAAAAGGCAAAAATGGAGAGAAAATAATGATGCTAAGAATGATCTGGGTGAGTTTCTGAGTTTAAATACGATGTTTCTGGTCGAAATATTTCAGAAAATGATCTGATTATAGCATACTAGAACAAATAACATAATAATGATAAATAATTTACTTTTGTATAATGTGTCAATTTCCCCCATAAAACCCATGGATTGTTATTTTCTTTACTGTACAGATGAGGAAATTTAAGATTATTCAGCTTAAATTGCTACTTCCACCTATTTATGGTTAGCTTCCCAGGAACCCTTCCTGCCCCATAGTTTCTTCATTACATTCTTTACTTCAGCATTTCTCATTGTATAAATCAGTGGATTTAACATGGGGGTGATAATGGTGTAAAATACAGCCACCATCTTATCTTCAGAAAAGGTAGTATCAGGGCGCATATACATGAAAGTACAGGGACCAAAAAAGATGATGACCACAGCGATGTGAGAGCCACAGGTGGAGAGGGCTTTGCGCCTGCCCTCTGCTGACTGCTTTCTCAGGGACACCAGGATGACAGTGTAGGAGATTAGCAAAATAACAAAGCTTCCGAGAGCAATGGTCCCACTGTTGGCTGTCACAACAACACCAACAACGTACGTATCTGTACAGGCAAGGCTCAGCAGGGGGTGGACATCACAAAAGTAGTGATCAATCTCATTGGGCCCACAAAAGGGCAGTTGGACTACCAGAGCCACCTGGATGATGGAGTGGAGGAACCCACCTAACCAGGTCCCCAGTAACATTTTATTGCAGCTGTCCTGGTCCATGATGGCCACATAATACAGAGGTTTACAGATAGCCACATAACGATCATAGGCCATTACAGTGAGGATGAAGATCTCTGTGCAACCAAAGAAATGTACCTCGAAGAGTTGTATCATGCACCCTTCATAGGAGATGGTTTTGTTCTTGGCTAACAGGTCAACTATCATCTTAGGAGCTGTGACTGAAGAGTAGCAAATGTCCACAAAAGACAGGTAGTTGAGAAAGAAGTACATAGGAGACTTGAAAAGGTTGCCCATGTAAACTGTCAGCATGATGAGGAGGTTTCCCAGGAGAATGACTGTGTAGAAGACAGAAAACAGCACGAAACAAATTTCTTCGACCTCTGGGTTTTGAGAAAGACCCCAGAAAACAAATTCAGTTACATTGTTTATTTTTTCCATGGAATTAGTCTAGCAGGCCAAGTTCCCAATTCAGTTATCTGAAAGAAAAATGTAACAGAGACCAATAACATTTATTTTTAACTCAAAATAAAAAGAATAATCACAGTAGTTGCAAACAGAAAAATGGGTACTTCCTGCTGCTTGGCAAGTATACATAAAGGACTTGGAGTGTGCACATTCTGATCATTGTACATGAGTATGACAGTCCTTTCCTTCACTTGAGACTAGTAAATAAATTCAAGGAGATAATGCAGACCCTTTAAGTCACACATCTGGCCAAGGGTCTTACCTCCCTCACCTTTTATTAAGGGTTTTTAAAAATCTGTTTATTTTTTAAAATTTACTTACTCCTTATTCTGTAGAAGGCATGCAACCTTATTTTGAAAACAACTTTTGTATTTAGGGATATGGTAACATTTATCTATCAGGAAAAATTTGTCTGATTTTTGACACAGAAACACATGCTCACATTTTTCCCTCTGAGTACTACCATGAATGTTTCAAGTAGTTGAGAAAGTTTGACCTCTGCTGGTTGGTCTTCTTATGAAACTCTGATCTCTGGCTATATGAATGTATGCCTCTACTTGATACTAAGTTCTTCGAGCCAGAATGATGGTATGATGTAGTGGAAAGAGGACCAAAATTATGCAACCTGATACTGAGATAATGTTGCTGTATCTTGAGACAAATTGTGTAGCTTCACAGAGCTTCTGTTATCCCATTTATGAAATGAGAATGTTTTAACTTCACTATCATCTATCATATTCAGTTATTTCTACCATGAAATTAAGTGTATTGTGTCAGTCTAGAATAACCTGGAATCCCTGATAAGGCTGCAGAGATAAGAGAAGATAAAGCAATAAAAGAAACTGCTTGCAGACACAACAGGCCCTGTCTGATTTGAGAGGAATGAAAGTGAAGTTTCAGGTGCTTTCTCTAGGAATTACTTTGACTTTGTATTTTTCTTTATACTTTTACAAAAAGTATAATGCTATTATACTTTTAATAGCACTAAAAGGAAGAAAACTGTACTTAAACAATGATTAAAATTAAACAAAAAGAGGAAAGAGATTTGAAAAAAAAGGGAGAAAACTATTTTGTTTGCTGGAAGGCTAGAATTAAACACTATTACAGTAGATTTTCATTTATGAACAAGGGAGAGTTTAAAAGAAAAATGGAATACTTTGAAAGGCACCATTCACCCACAATGATATTTAAAATATTTTATAATTATAAAAAATGAGATAAAACAATGAAAATGGAAATAATAAAAGTCATATTCATCTTTCATCTTCACTTCAAAAGACAAGCAAATGCTCCAGAAAACGAGCACTGATTGAAGACTACAGGAATAAATTAGATGGTACACTGATAGGAGCCCAAAAGTTTTATTTTAAGAAATACCTTTTCTTTAATTCAATTAACAAAAGACTTCAATATGATGGTTCTTCAGTTTCCCTTTTATATTAGGGGAGTAAATATGGTCATGCTTAAAAGAGGCATACAAACAGGGAGAGAAGCCATTCAAATATTTGAGAAAAATAAGGGTGTGACAATTCAAACAGAAATAAAGACTTAGTGTGTAAAGGCTTTTTATATATGTTGTTTTTTCACTGTTTATATAAACAACTTATAAGGAAAAGTAGCTTTTTAAAAGTGCACTAAAATTTGGTAGAAATATTTGGCAATTTTTGTTCTTAATTATTAGGCAATGCTTCCATAATAGAAAAAAACAAGTTCCTCTTATAGCTCTAACTTGATCATCACAATTTATTTAATAACTATTTCACATTATGGATTTGAATATTGCATTTTATCTTAGCAGACTATAATACACAAATAGTGTAAAATTGGATATTCATGTAAGCAGGAAGTACAGATGATGTAATAACCACTGTTATGATTTTAGCTTTTAAAAATTCATTTTAAAGGAATACATTTCTGTCAAACTTAAGTGGGCTCCTTCAAAGACCAAATAAATGTAATTTAACTCAAGTTTTTAGCAAGTCATTAAAAGACAATACATGATATGAATTAAAATGCATCTTAATAAGTTCCAAATATACTTATTAAACATGAAGTAGTTAGTTCTGGTACATAAGAAAATATTCACAGCTAATGAAGAGCAGACTGTAGGATATACATGTTCTATGTATAAAAATAAGTAAAACATGCATAGTCCAGACCCAGGGATCTTTTCTAAACAAAGTTTTGTCTATGCAACTGCATTGCAATGTCATCTTACTAGTGTTACTGGAGCACATATATGCATGGAAGAAATCTGATTGTAATCATGACTTAAAGCTTCGTTAACTGGAAAAAAGCCCAAAAAGACAAAACAGAAGAAGAAAGGAAAGACTCTGCTTTTAATTTCAGCATTCCTTCATGCACCTTTTTTTAATTACCATTTTTTAAAAATTAAATTTACCCAGGTGACATTGGTTAATAAGATTATACAGATTTCAAAAGTACATTTCAATGATACATCATCTATATATTGCATCGTGTGCCCACCACCCAAAGTCAAATCTTCCATCACCATATATTTGACCCCCTTTACCCTTTACTATCTTCCCCACTTCTTCCCTCTGGTAACCACCATACTGATGTTGGTGTCTCTTTCTATTTAATCATTCTATTAATCATTCTATGCATTCTATTTAATTTTTCAATTTTATGCTAGTTTAGTTTAAGTATAATTATATACTTATACATAATTATAAATTATGTATCATCATTACAAATATTAATTAAGTATTTTTGGAAGAGGTCATCACTAAAAGATACTTTGAAGGGGTTTAGGAGGAGGAGATATTTAATTTAAATAGATGAACCTTCAGTGGTGGAATTTCAGGCACTCTAGTAAGGTCACAGGAGTGTAGCTTTGGAAGAGAATATGTGGAAGAGTTTTGATTAAAGGGGCTTGCAAGGTATTCATCAAAGGAGCTACAGATGTACATGATTCCTTTACTTATATCTTAGGATTGGGTTACACAGCGCCTGAGGTACTCATGAGAAGTTTGGTCCATCTGAGGCCACATCCTCCCAAGGTCTGTCAAGTTCAGTGCTCTCAGCTCTCCCTTTGGAGCACTATTGCACTGGCATGTCCAGCTTTCAGGAAACTACAGGGCTGGTTCTCCTCAGGTCTGTATATCAGAGTTGGTAGAGTAGTCATTATAGGTGTGCCCTCTATTATACAACAGAAAGTAATAATAATAATAATAGTAATAATAATAATAATAACCATTCCAATTCAGACTCAAACAGATCCTGCTGGTTTTACCTGGTCATTCTTCTTTGAACTTTCCTCATGAATTAAAAAAAATGACCATTTTCTTGAATTTTTGGGAATAGTCTGTGAAGAATAGGGGTTAGCTCCTCCTTAAATGCTTGGCAATATTCTCCTGTGAAACTGTCCAGTCCAGGGCTTTTGTGTGCCAGGAGTTTTCTGATTCCTGCTTCAATTTCATCAGCTGTTATTGGTCTACTCAGGCTTTTTGTCTCTTCTTCATTGAGTTTTGGAAAATTATATTTTTCTAGAAATCTGTCCACTTTACCTAGGTTTTCAAATTTCTTGGCATATAGTTCTTTGTGGTCATTTCTTACAATCCTTTGTATTTCTGTGGTATCAGTTGTAATCTGTCCTCTTTCATTTCTGATTGTGCTTATTTGGGTCCTCTCTCTTTTTTCTTGATGAGTCTGCTTAAAGGCTTGTATGGGAAAATATATTTGCCAATCATATCTTGGACAAGGGTTTGGTCTCCAAAATGTATAAAGAACTCACACAACTCCATTTCAGGAAAACAAAATAAAAACAATTTAAAAATGGGCAAGAGATCTGAACACACACTTCTCTAAGGAGGACATACTGAGGGTCCACAGTCATATGACAAAATGCTCAGCATCACTGCCTATCAGAGAGATGCAAATTAAAACCACAGTGAGATACCACTTCACATCAGTGAGAATGGCTATCATACACAAAGCAACAAACAACAAGTGTTGGAGAGGATGTGGAGAAAAGGGAACCCTAGTGCACTGTTGGTGGGAATACAGATTGGTGCAGCCACTGTGGAAAACAGTATGAAATTTCCTCAGAAAACTAAAACTGGAACTGCCTTTTGACAAGGCAATTCCACTGCTGGGATTATATCCTAAGAACCCTGAAACACCAATCCATAAGAACCTGTGCATCCCAATGTTCACAGGGGCACAACTGACAATAGCCAAGTGCTGGAAGCAACCTAAATGTCCATCAGTAAATGAATGGATCAGAAAATCTATGGTGCATTTACACAATGGAATACTGCACAGCAGAAAGAAAGAAGGAATTCCTACTCTTTCCAACAGCATGGATGGAACTGGAGAGCATTATGCTAAGTGAAATAAGCCAGGCAATGAAAGACAAATATCATATGATCTCACCTTTAAGTGGAACCTAATCAATAAAATGAACAAGTGAGCAAAATATAACCAGAAACACTGAAATCAAGAACAAACTTTTTATTTCCCCCAGAGACTTCAAGCATCCAAGTACATCCTGACAGTAATCAGAGGGGAGGTGGGAGGGGATAATGGGGGGGGGGAAAGGGGCAAGGGTTTTCAGGAACACAGGGACAAAACCAAGGGGAGGTAGAACCAGGGGAGGGAGGTGGGGATGGCTGGGGTGGGGTGAAAAGACAGACCACTGTACCTGAACAACAAGAAAATAAAATAAAAAAGATTTGGTATGCTGCTGCACACCAAACTTTCATTCATCTAAAAAATACATCATTTTCTCACTGAACATCCTTCAGTTTAACAGTGTTCAAATAGCAGCTTTTGAAAACTGTTAATTGTGTTGTTCATCTAAAACAAACTGGGTATTTAAACACAAGCCTGGGAATTCTGCCTCCATTGTTCTTACCTGAAGGTCCTAGAAGAATTCTTCTTTCTTCTGGAATCAAGACTCATCACAAAAAATCCCTTCCTCCACTTTCTGAGCATTTCAAACATGATGATGCCTCAAGTTCCTTTGAAATTGTTGTCACTTTCTTATTTGCAATCATGCTACCCTATCTCATAGACATGTCTAGATGTATTTTATTAACTTGTCATTATCTTATAACTTTATCCTCCCCCCTTGTCTCTGAGAATAAGGGTCTTGCAATTACATTACAAGTTTTCAAAATAAAATAATTAGATTGAATCCTCCCTTTCACAAATCTTTTATATTAGTTTCAGAAGAAAAAAAAATCTCACCAGTATTGTCTAGAGGTAGAGTTTTGCCTTATTTCCTCTGTCTTCTAAGGTAATATTTGTGTAGCCATCCAAAATAAAGAGTGGGATCTTAGAACTTGCTTTCTGAATAATTACTACCAGAGAAGTCCTGACCCCCAAAAGGCAAAGGCTGATAGGAATTGTTTCTTGGTTATTCAGGTTCTGTCTTTCACCTACTGAAATCTGCCATTTCACAGAATCTTTGGCAACAAATGGCCTTTCCTTTCCTTTTATAAGATCTATTTAAAAGGAATGATGCAAAATGTTAATGACTTTGGGGAAAGCCTTTCCCCTAGCCTCCCTTCATAAGCAGAACCAGAGCAGACAGCTAACAATGAACTTTAATTTCTAGATACTGTTTTGATTTGTTAAAAATATTTAAAACTATTTTCTATTTGCTAAATTTAAAACCCAATCAATTCTTGCACTTAGGCCTATAGTACTAATTGAAAGCATAACAAAAGTAAAAAACAACAAAATGTAAAGTCAACCTATCAAATGGGAAAAAATATTTGATAACCATCTGTCTGATAAAGGATTAATATCCAAAGTATATGAAGAACACACATGATTCAATACCAAAAAGCAAATAACATTTTCCTGAAGATATACCAATTGGCCAACAGGTACATGGAAATGTGTTCAAAATCACTAATCATTAGGGGAAAGCAAATCAAAGATGTAATGAGATTTCACCTCATACCTGTTAGAATGACTATTACAAAAAAAGACAAGAGATAAGAAGTGTTTGGTGAGGCTGTGGGGAAAAAGGGACCCTTGTGCAGTGTTGATGGGGGTATAAATTAGTACAGCCCCAAGGAAAGCAGTGTGGAAGTTTCTCAAAAAATTAAAAATAGAATCACCATATGATCCAACAATTCCATTTCTGGGTATTTATCCACAAGAAATAAAAACAGAATCTCAAAGAGATTTTTGCACTTTCAAGTTTATTGGAACGTTATTCAAAAGAGCCAGAAAATCCCAGAAACTAAGTATCTCTCAAAAGATGACTGGATAAAGAAACAGAATGGCCCTGGCTGGCGTAGCTCAGTGGATTGAGCACGGGCTGGGAACCAAAGTGTCCTAGGTTCGATTCCCAGCCAGGGTACATTCCTGGGTTGCAGGCCATAACCGCCAGCAACCACACATTGATGTTTCTCTCTCTCTCTCTCTATCTCTATTTAGCTCCCTCCCTTCCCTCCCTAAAAATAAATAAATAAAATCTTAAAAAAGAAACAATGTATCTACAACAGTGGAATATTATTAAGCCATGTAAAAGAAGAAAATTCCGTTACTTGTGAAAACATGGATAGACCTTGAGGGGATAATGGCAAGTGAAATAAATCAGAGAAAAACATAACTGCATAATATTGCTTACATGTGAAATCTAAAATACTAAATGTAAAATAGAGAAATAAAGTGGCTTCCTGTTACACTATGTGGGTTCTTTTTCACCCTATTCACCAGAGACAAGCGTAGTGAGTAGTTTCTAAAATGCTTGTGGTACTTTCTTTTGTTTTCATTGACACAATATAGCTTTAAATAAGATAGCATGCCTTTTTTTTCAAAAAAGGTTTTGCTATTCTGTATTTCAATCTGAGAAAATATGTGGTATCCCTGGCATATTTTTACTTTTCATTTAGTCTTAATAACACTATTTTACTTTCTTACCTTTACACTTAGAGTTACAGAATTCTATTGTTGTGGTTTCTATACACCAATCACACAAATAGCTGCCTATCTAATGGCCTTTGTAACACTACATTTAAAAAATCCCTTACATAATGTCTCCATTATCTTAAGAAAAATTATTTTAGAATGGCATTACATAAAAAGCCTTTGATTCAATAGTATGAATAGTACTTTTCAAAAATAAACTAATGATATGTTGAAATGAACATCTTGATACACAAAGTTACTTCCTTTCCACTGGAAGTGATCAAGAAGAGAAAGTGGGATATCCTATTTGAACTGTGCTATAGGGAATTACAAATCATAGACCTAGCTACCCTTTATTTGTGGGTACTCATATGTTTGAACAGTTGTGACTGTGTGAATGTCTTTCTCCTTATCAAACCAGAGTGTATTCAGGTGTGTTTTACAGTCAGTGATGCTAGAATTGAGCCCTCGGGATTATGTAAACCATATGTTTATGCAATCTATTTATCATATTGCATAAAAACTATGAAATATATAAATAATGAAAAATTAAATAATTCTTTTTTAGGCATAATAAACATAGTTAAGAAATTTAGTATGTTCTGAAGTAAATGTGTTTCTTTAGTGTTCAACTAGTACCTATTAGGGTAGCATGTTGCAAAAATACAGAAAACTTATGCACAAATTAGCATAATATGCTTTCAATTACTTGAACATAGTACTCAGTGATAATATATCTCCTGGTAGGTATCTTGAACATTCAAGAAATGATAGAGAAACATTTGATAGTGTCTTCCTTAGCAAAATCCAAACACACACACACACACACACAGTCAGAGACAGAGCGGGAAAGGGGCAGGCAAGGGGGAGAGAAAATGCAATCCTACAGAGGTTATTGTGGCTTGATTACTATTTATAATTCAGATCCTATTCTAGCAGCAGCAGGTCTTATGACTTGGATCTAAAGGAAGTCCACCTGGTGAGCTTTTGATTTGGGAAGGTAAGTCTAAAAAGCTTTCAAGGACTAATTAATGCTCCAGAATAAAAGAAATTCTGTTTTAGAATATATTTTCTATGAAGCATTTAGTTAATCATGTGAGCCTGGACATCTCTAAGAATAATTTTAGTGCTGAAACTATAGATTGTGATTTGACTTGTTCAGGCATTAAAATCATTTCACTTGTCTTTAAACTCTTTCTCTGAGCACATGACCACTCATTGCTCATGTGAAAATTGATTAGGTAACAGGTGTCAGTTGTTTCTGAAATGGTACAAGGTTTTTTCTTCCCTTTGAATGGCTGATGGACTGTTCTGAGTGAAATATGAATTCAAGAAGCTGAAATGATAGACTCTGAACAGCAGTTACATGACCAGAATTGTGATGAGGAGAGAGTACACTGAAAACAAGGAACAGGAATCAACTGATAACAACTGAAATGTAAGAGCACGTTTGGTGAATTGTTTCTCCTTCTTTTCCATGATCCTGCCTGAATGCGTGATGGCAGTTGATATATATTTGTCTTTATTGTATAGACAGCAGATTGGCTGCAGTTAAAGTTAAATACAGGCATCTTCTCTGAACTTAATAGACCATGTTTTGAGATTATGGCAGTGATAAATTCAAGAATTTTCCCACTGAGGGTGTGATAGAATGTTTTCAAAGGACAGGAGGACAAGTGACAGGTAATTGACGCTTAGCTGCATAGTAAATTTCAAATAAGAAGAAATCATTATCCAAACTTTGGATAAAAGATCGCCAAAGCATTGATTACGAATAAAAGTGATTCACTGGTAGCCAAGAAAGTGAGAAAACCCAAAATGAAAGGGAAAATAAGCTCCCTGCTGTAACCACTACCATAACCACTATTCCCTTCTCCTCCAAGACAAAAGTTGCCCCAAGGATTAACCAAAGACTCTCTGCAGGTCACTATAAAATCAAATAGAAGTATCTAAAAACTTGAGTCTCTATTTATCCTGTCTCTGTTTACTATGTTGCCTGCCCTTGTTGCTTGTAAAAACTGTGATGATTTTATTAAATATTTTACTTATATACTCTTTAAATCACTGAACATATTTATTCTAATAACTTACACATTTACTGATTATTGGCTAACTGAATGGCAGCCTACTCATCATTAGTTAAATGAATGAGAGTCTGTATTTGACAAGAAATAGAACAAAGATAAAATAATTGAAAATATTTATCAGCCCCCTACCATGTACTGGGTGACACATACTTTATCTAGTTAATTCTCACAAAAATGTTGGGAGATAGATGGACTCATCAGCAATGTGATGATCTAAGAGAAAACAATACTTGCTAAAACTCACATAGGTAAGGCACAGGTGGCCAGAATTCAAAATTAAATTTGTGTAAATGCTTCTTATTATTTCAAAGCAGAATGTAAGAAAGCCTCTCTGTCATTGAGGAATTTAGGATCATGCAACATAATAATGGACGTAATTTACTTTGGTTAAAGATTGCATTATTGGCGTCACTGAGACCCTCTGTTTTAAATCCTAATAGTATCATATATTTATTGAATACACCCTATGCATCAGGAACTGTGCTAAGTGTATAACATTTTACTAAGTATATTGCCAAGTGGGATTATGTGGTTTTAGATCTTGACACTATTACTTCTTAGGTCAATGGTCCTGTCCTAATGAATATCTCTATGATTCATTTTTCTCTTCTATGAAATGTTTACTATTAACATTTACTTCTTAGTGTTGTGAGGATTTAAAAAGTTTATGCCTATAAAGTGTTTAGAAAAGTGTTAGGTACACAAGAATTATGAAATTGTAAGCTAATATGAGAATTATTAGACCTGCTGATAGTGTAGTTAAATAATGTACTGAGGCCATACAGTCATTCATAACAAAGTTGGAACATAAAACTAATAAATTTCATTTCATTATGTTCAAGGTTTTTCCAATTTTTAAACAATTGTAGAGTCTAAGGGTTATGCAAAATCTTAACTGAAACCTGTCTTATAAAACTTCTAGACTGATCATTTTTTCAAGTCAGTATCACGTTCATAAAATGAGTAGAACCCATGATAACAACAGCTCTTTATTGCATAGATTCAAATACACAGCAGACCAGTCTTGTTCCCTGACATGGAATAATCACATTCAGTAAAAGCCTGTCAGTGCATTCCTCAACACTCTAGTCCTGAGGGGCTACCTTCCAGTCCTCTTTGCAGTGCCTTGCACAAAGAAGGTTAAGCACCAGTTAGAAAAACTTGTTAATAGTAGTTTTATTTCATCGTCATCACCGATAAACATGCAGTTTCTTCCTTCTATGTGCACTGCACTGTCAAATGGTGCTACACTCTGCCTAGGGACAAAGTCTACCAAAGCAATATGCCACTACAAAGTTGAAGCCATTAAAAAGAGTTTAATAACAACTAGAAGATAATTAAATCTGGAGTGTTGAGGGAATCTATGAAAGATTTAGAAACAACACATACACTTAAATATTTTATTAGGGAAGGGGTGAAAGAGGAACTTTTCATGTGAAGCTGAAAGGTTTTCTAAGATGTTCCAAATTTACTCTCTTTCTGCTATTATCTTTATTTATTTTAAATTTTATCTTCTTAATGTTGTTCAAGTACAGTTGTCTCCATTTTCACTCCACCTTGACCCCACCCCACCCACCCACCCTCACCACCCACCCTCTATCCTACCCGCTTTGGCTTTGTCCATGTGCTCTTTATACATGTTCCCTGATGGATCTTCCGCTGCTGTCTTTAAATACTGCAAAGCATTGTGAGCGGCATCACTCTGTGCATTGCTGCAGCAGCTCCCTGGGCCATGACAAATTATAATGCCACTGGTGGACATTTCAATGAGATGCCAATACTGTCCGTTGGGGCTCAGTTCTTCTATGTCCAAATATGTTCTATTAAAACCTTGCTCCTTGGCAATTTCACTAAGCAGTTGGATGTAACCTGTATTTGGAATACTGGGGAGGCTTCTTTTCAGTAGGTTGGGCTTTTCACCAGAATTCCTTATGGAATGCCAAGTATATCCTAAAGAACGTCCCACCACATTTGCTAAAGAAATGTGGTTCTCTGGAGAAGTGTTACTGAATTTGTTAAGAAACTTCCCAGCAGCATTTCTCTTGGCTTGTTTTTTGATGCCTCCTTTCCCGTTTCAATAAATGACTCTAGCCTGCAAATTGTGGTTTATTCTCGCTTACGTGCAGGTCCTCTCTCCTGGGAAAGGGTAGATTCAGGAAGTCTTCAATCATGATAAGTAGCCAATTCCTGTAATGAACCAATAGGATTAAGCTGGTTCTTTGGTTGCTCAGAAGGGCCCGGCATTAAGGGGTCAGGAACTGCAAAGCAAATACTTCCACTGGCTTTCCAAATGTTTATGGCAGCCTCTGCAGCCCCATGTTTCGCTTACTGGTACAGGTTATGTCACCAACAGTTACTCTGAAGGTAGAAGTGGGAGTGTGTAATTTGCACATCGGATCTTTCACAGTCATAAACCAGGATGTCCTTGATCTTCCTGTTGTAATCATTTGTTGTCCCTGGTTTAGCTGAAATTCTCTTCCCCAGACTCAAGGTCCTGCTGTCTTTGCACTCCAATGGGGGCATGACCAGGATGGGAGGCTGGGTCTGGCATGTGGTGAGAAGAGAGGACTTGGGGACCGAGGAAGAGCTTAATGGATCAATGTCCTCTTGACCCAGGTCTGCCAGTGTTTAAGAACAGCGCTCCAGTTATGTCCCCTGGTCCCCTTCCCTCCAGTGTCCCTCCTGCAAAAGGACAGATGGGGGGGTTAGGGTTAGGGTTAGGGTTAGGGTTAGCCTTGGTGCCCTAGTTTCATCATTTAAATGATACATACCCGCCCTGGCTGGCGTAGCTCAGTGGATTGAGCGCGGACTGCGAACCAGGCATTGCAGGTTCGATTCCCAGTCAGGGCACATGCCTAGGTTGCAGGCCATGACCCCCAGCAACCACACATTGATGACTCTCTCTCTCTCTCTCTCTGTCTCTCTCTCTCCCCTTCCCTTCCCTTCCCTCTCTAAAAATAAATAAGTAAAAATCTTTAAAAAAAGATAGATACCCTAGAATAAGTGCATACAGGCCCCCAAAATGAACTAAAGAGCTGCCTATACCAGAGAATAAATCCCAGTCTCTCTCTCTCTCTTTTTTCTAGCTGTTGTTCTCCCAGAGGGACTCTTTGTGGCCGAAGTGCATCCCTCATGTCTGTGAGCAGGAGGATTTTCAGGGCACTTTATTCACCTATGTGAGCATAATGGTTTTACTGTTTATAAATGAGCTACATCGGTAGAGGAGAGGAACAGATTGAGTGTGTAGTTTTGTCTGAGTATTTGCCTTTTTTTTTGTAGAGTTAGAGAGTTTGGCTTAATTTACTATCTCATTTTATCATCTGTGTGTCAAAATAAGAATACCTGAAATGGTTCAAGGACCATAACTTTGGAAGTCATCTGGTTTTACATGAAATAATTAGGGTAAAAAAGCAGATAATAATTAAGTGAAAAAGTGGGATTGTTAACATAAATTTGTTGGTTTGAGTACATTTTTTTTTAATGTAAGAACTCAGGCTCTAGACTCAGAATTCTGGTGTCAAGTTCTGATTTGCTAAATACCAGTTAGGTATTCTCTAAATACTTTATTAGAAGAGCCTCAGCTAAATTTTATCTCTCTAAGCCTTAGAGTCTAAGGTGCTATAACTCTTGTCTGTGCTTCTAAATGAACTTAATACCATATGAGCTTGCATAATGTTTTAATTTTTTAAATTCTTCATCCAATTTTAAATTTGAAACTCATAAATTTGATTATTTAGGGGAAGAATTATTTCTCTATATTTTAGGTAAAGAAGAGTGTTGAAGCATATAAACTTGAGAGTTCACACTTAAAATTGATGACTGCATCAAGAATAGAAACTAGAGATCTTCTCAGAGTCTAAGATTGAGAAGCCAGGAACATAGGTGGTAGTTTACACATGGTGGAGCATGTGGGTGTGGGCAAGTGGAAATGAAAAGAGATTGTCATGAAGTGGAAAAGGCATTATCTGTGGCCTTGAAAATGGAAAACATGAAAGATTTAACAAATAATTAGCAAAGTTGTTTGGTTAGGAGACCAAACCATGTTTAACTAGCAGGAAAATCAATTTTGTTTCAAGTGAAGATAGAATGAATGGCTTTGCCTGAATATTCTAACAACCTTATTTTCTTCAGGAGCCTAATTTTATATATGAACCAATGTTTTTTTGTTTAGTTTCAGGGGAGGAAAAGGGGAAAGCAATTCAAGTCATTGTTATTTCCATGCACATAATTAAAATAATGGTTTCTATTTCTGTCCATTCCAATGAACAAACAATTACTTTAAGAGTAAATTTTAAACCAAGATTTTAAATATTATTTTTTATTTTATTTTTATTTTTTTCTTTATGTCTTTTTTTAAATTTTAATCATTGTTCAAGTACAGTTTTCTCCCTTTTACTCCCATTCCAGCCCACCCACCTGACCCTCCACACTTCCCTCCCATTAGCACCCTCCCCTTAGTTTTTGTCCAGGTGTCCTTTAAATTTGTTCTTGTAAACCCTTATCATTCTCCCCTGAAATTCCCTATTCTCTCCCCTCTGGTCACTGTGAGCCTGTCCTCTATTTCAGTGTCTTTGGTTATATTTTGCTTGTTTCTTTGTTTTGTTGGTTAGGTTCCTGTTAAAGGTGAGATCATATGGTATTTGTCTTTCACTGCCTGGCTTGTTTCGCTTAGCATAATGTTTTCCAGCTCCATGCAAGCTATTGCAAAGGGTAGGAGCTCCTTCTTTCTTTCTGCTGCATAGAATTCCATTGTGTTAAAGTACCATAGTTTTTTGATCCATTCATTTACTGATGCGCATCTAGGTTGCTTCCAGCACTTAGCTATTGTAAATTGTGCTGCTATGAACATCGGGGTGCAAATGTTCTTTTGTATTGGTATTTTAGTGTTAGGATATAGTCCCAGCAGTGGAATTGCTGGGTCAAAAGGCGGATTCATGAATATTATTTGAAAAATAATATTTATTTATTTATAAGTAAGGAAATCTTTACATGGTATATTTGGAGTCATGAAAACTTACTTTTGAATGACTCTTCTGTAAACTAATTCTAAATCTTAAAATTGTACCATAGAAATAATGTCATTTGTTTTAAAGCTCCATGGCAAAATAATTTTTAATTGGAAGGTGACACTATTAACTGAATCCATAAAAAGTGATGAGAATTAAAAAATTAATTAATAAGAAAACATAGCTACAAGTTAAGACAGAAGGTATAGCATAAATTATAAGAGACAGTGATATATATTAATGACACAGTTTGGGGTCAAAATTTATAGTGAAGAGCATTGCACCATGTGGTTACCAGTTCTATGTTATTTTTTTCATCAGCATTGACTGAAAGTAAGTTAGCAGAAGGTATGCTCAACCCCTACTGAACTGCCTACATTTCCATGTATGAAATCATGTTGGTTTAATATAATTGCTAAATAATGAAGAAATTCAAACTACCCTTATTATCCTATATATTTTCTATATACCTTTAATGAATTAAAATTAATGATCACTTAATGGTTTATTTGAGTTTCATTGTGTAACAAATTTCCTCCTTTCACAAGTGGGATAACTTAAATCCAAAGAAATAAAGTAATTGATGCCCAATTAAAATATCTCCTATTTAGAACTAGTAGATCTCAAAGTTTCCTTCCTGTTCAAAATAATTTTATGATTTTGAAATATCATAAAATTAAAGCTTTGTCTCCCCCCATGTCTCTATGGGGGTCGTATTCACTGGACTTTATTATTGACAACTTTAGATTACTGATTTGGTAACACTAACACCAAGATAATAAAATCAGCAATGAATACTTCTATGGTGAGAAAAATTAATGATCACTTAATGGTTTGTTTCATTGTGTAACAAATTTCCTCCTTTCACAAGTAGGATAACTTAAATTCAAAGAAATAAAGTAATTGATGCCCAAATTCATGCACTGGTATAATTAGTAATAGAACTTATAGGTCCCAACTGTTTGTCTGCATATGAACCTTTCCCACAAATTTTCCATAAACTTTTTAAAACATGAATTATGTAGTGTCAAGATTCTTTATGGGTTTTGGCAAACACATCAATTGGACAAATATAGACTGGAAATTCATACTTCGATCCAAACCACTAAGAACAAATTGACTTTCAAAATTTGGTATACCTCGTCAAGAGCAAAACCGTGCAATAACTGCTGCCTGCTCCTTTTTAACAATTTTAACTGTTGCTTTGTTCTGTGGTTCTTTTACATATATGGTTATTTGATGTCTGTAAAAGTAAGTATACTTCCATTATGAAATATCAGCATTTTATCTTCACAAATCACTAAGAAAAAAGCAAACAAACAATCAAAAATTATTTGAACTAATTGCATAGGCCTCTTGCAGAGAGGTTTTATCTTCTGCCATGTAAATATAGCTATATCAGTACATAAAGCTTTAATTTTGTTTTCTACATTGTGCTAAATTACTTTGTGGAGCATGTATTCCACTAGTGACCACTGCTAAGCTTTGCATTTCCTTCTGTACCATTAAACAAAAGCTTTGTATGACTCGGACTTGCAACTTCAACAAATCTGAGTTGGAAAGGATTTAGAGTAATGTCTTTTCTAAGGACTTAGATGTATATTACTTTAGAATTGGAAAATATCTGGCAAGTAATGATAGCTTTGCAATATTTTGATTGACTGAATGCATTCATTTTTATTAATATGAAGATTGAACATAATGTTCTGAAAGGCTGACCTATAGAAATCATCACAAGACTAATTAGGAAAAATACTATTGGATTTTTATTTTCTGGAACACCAGTTCATGTCCATTAAACATAGTTTCATGATATTAGTGTTAGCACAAATCTTGTCCATGAACATTTCTGTCATTGACTTATGCATCATGTCTTTCCAGGGCCCTGTTAATGCATTTTTACTGCACTGGACCATGGAAAGTGGAAGTAATGTCACTGTGTTTATTCTCTTAGGACTATCTCAAAACAGGAACATTGAAATCCTCTGCTTTGTGTTGTTTTTATTTTGCTATGTTGCTATTTGGATAGGAAATTTGCTCATAATGATTTCTATCACATTCAGTCTGCTAGTTGACCAACCCATGTATTTCTTCCTTAATTACCTCTCCCTCTCCGACCTTTGCTATACATCAACAGTGATGCCCAAACTAATGACTGATTTACTGGCAGAAAGGAAGACCATTTCCTGTAATAACTGCATGGCACAGCTTTTTATCCTTCACTTCCTTGGAGGCATCGAAATCTTCATCCTCACAGGGATGGCCTACGACCGTTATGTGGCCATCTGCAAGCCCCTGCACTACACCATCATCATGAACAGGCAAAGGTGTAACACGATCATTGTAGCTTGTTGCACTGGGGGATTTCTACACTCTGCCAGTCAGTTTCTTCTCACCATCTTTCTGCCATTCTGTGGCCCCAACGAGATAGATCACTACTTCTGTGATGTGTATCCTTTGCTGAAACTGGCTTGCACTGACACCTCCAGAATCGGTCTCTTGGTAATTGTCAATTCAGGTCTGATTGCTTTGGTGACATTTGTGATTTTGATGGTGTCTTATTTTCTCATACTACATACCATCAGGGCTTTCCCTGCAGAGAGCCGTGCCAAAGCTCTTTCCACTTGCAGTTCTCACATTACAGTTGTGGTCCTGTTTTTTGGGCCTGCCCTTTTCATTTACATTAGACCAGCCACAACTTTTCCAGAAGATAAAGTGCTTGCCCTTTTCTACACCATCATTGCACCCATGTTCAATCCTCTGATCTACACACTCAGAAACATGGAGATGAAGACTGCTCTGAGGAAAGTGTGGTGCCAGAAAGCATTTTTGATTGGAAGGCAAATCATCTGAAAGCATGATCTGAAAGCATGATTTCCCTCCTCACCACAGACCCTATTCAAGTGATACTTGTTTCACTTCAGTTTATTAAACCAGGAACTTTGCTGTAAGAAAAATAACCATGACACCAGTGTCATTTCATTAACATTAAAATTTGCTATATCATACTTTCTTCTTTATTTCTTGATCTGTTCCTTATTTATATCTTTGCTTAATAATTTGAGTCATCATTTCCTTGTTCAAGTTCTGTTATGCTTTGCTTTGATTTTTTTTCCTTTAGATTTCCATTAGTTGCTAACTGGGATCACCATTTTAATTTCTCTGAACTTTGGTCCCATGAGTGAATATCCAAATGTATGCAAGCAATATCATACTGACCATCCTAGACCCAGAGAGTCCATATGACCTTGTTGTCCTCCCTGCATTCTCATCAAAAAGAAGTCTCAGAAATTTAGAACCATTCTTCCTCCTCTTCTTCCCCCTTCTTCTTTTTCATAGCCCAGTAGTTTTCCATTATGCAAATGTACAGTAGTTGTTTTATCCACTCCTATACTAATGGACACTTGGGCTGTTTTCAAATCTTGGATATTGTAATTGATGCTGCAATGAATATAGGGATGCATGTATCATTATGCTAAGTGAAATAAGCCACTCAGAGAAAGACAAGTACCATATGATTTCACTCATGTGAATGTAATGAACAAAATGAACTAAAAAGCAAAGTAGAGACAGACTTATGGATAGAAAGCAGGCAGACAACTCTGGGGAGGTTTGGAGGTGGGTGGAGGGATTGAGCAGAAAAAGGAAAAAAAAACCATGGACAACAATGTGGTAATTGGAGGGGCTGGGGGATGGGTTGAGGTGGAAGAGGGTATAGAGCCAAATAAAATGTGATGAAAACAATAGAAAACAGTTCTAGAAAAGTATAATTTATGTATAAATATGGTTATATAAAAACTGGAAGAGTTTTTCTAAAGTGATTTTAATAAAATCATTTTAAAAATCACAAAATTTTAATAATTATATAAAAATTTGCTATAAAATTCTCATTTATATGGTAATGAAATCGTGGTATTGATTATAGATAAAGTAGCCATATAATTTATTGTCCAAACTAAGCCACAATATCACTGCCAGTAGCATTTCCCTATGCTGTCCATTCTTCTCAGACATTTAAAAATAGCCAGACATCCCACTCCTCTGGCACAATCCCATTCATGCCTAGTATCTCAGTGTCATTCTAAGTAGACCCCCACTTTTGTACTCAAATGTAGCTTAGTTTGGACATAGTGTCTAATGAAAAATTATAAAGAAGTTCAAATAGAGAGATAAAATTGGAGACATCCTTAACAGTGCATGTTTGTTGGTATATTAGAAATTTAAGAGAATTGTTATTAGAGCAGTTTGTAACTGAATTTCTAGTGAAACTATTATGCAATCTACACCATGATACTGGTAAGTTTTCAAAGATAATTTTGAAGCAATGAATAAATTATTAACAAATGTTTTAGTTTTTAAAACACTTTACTTTGGTAGAGCCTTAAATTTATCACCCAATAAAATAATTGTCTTTTATAAATTATTATAAAGTAATAACAAAGATGACAATTGTAGTGAAAAGATTACTCGTTTTGCTCAAAATAAAAAGTACAAAGTGGGTACAGTTGAACACTAAACACGTAGATGAATGAAAATGCTAGCTGAGGGGCCCTAGAAAGGCAATTTTGCTTTCTCTTCTTTTTCTTCCTCTATAAAAAAGGCATAACAGTAGCTATCCCATAAGGGGATTTTGAGGGTAAATGGAAAAGAGTATTGTTCTTCAAATAGAAACTGCTGAAAATAAATTTATTGTTCTGAAACAGTTGAATAAAATTTTTAACATGAATGTTTCATTTTGTACTCTAAATATTTTCATATTAGACATATAAGCATAAGGTTTTGTGACATATCCATCATGTTTAAGTAACATTATAATAAAATATGATTTTAATCAACACTTGGCATTTGTGTGAATATTTTCCTTAAAAAGCTCTATAAGAAGGGTTTACAGGAACATGTATAAAGGACACATGGACAAAAACTGGGGGTATGGAAATGGGAGGAAGGTATGGAGGGCTGGGGTGTGGGCTCAGATGGGAGTAAAAGACAGAAAACTGTACTTGAACAACAATTAAAATAAAATAAAAAGGTGTATACACTGTAGCTCTGAATTAATGATCTAATTATCTGCTTCATTTTACAAGTGGATAAACTGAAACTCTCAAAATTAAAATTTGTCTAATCATCGAACTCCAATCTAGAGGAGAAGTTGAATAATTAAGCAAAAATAAATCTTAAATAAATTGGTGATAGCTGTCGAAGTTTTATTTCAAGCTTGCCAGCAAGGGACAAGTCTTCATACAAATTAGATTAAAGATTTTACTTTTGATAGTGACATATATAGAAGAAAAAGTAGAAGGAAGAATTGGATGATATTTTCAGACTAGATACAATGGAGGAATATCTGGTTAAAATTTCTAGGCAAAACATGTATTTGGGTGAGTGAATTCCATTCCCCAAAAATGTTCTTCATTGCACTAAATTCCATCAAAGGATTGCTTCCCCCACCCCCCAGGAAAATCTTTAAAGACTGTCCACTATCTTTCCTTGAACACGAGGAACTTTTCCTTCTCAGGAAAATTCTTTGTTGAAATCCTTGAAGGTACTTCACCAATAAAATCTTTTTTCCTGTACTCTGATTTTGTGTTAAATCATTATTTAAATGTTACTTAGTTAAAGTTTTTACATCTAGAGTTGGATTTTTAAATACACAATTGAGCTTATATATAGTTCAAATGCAATTCCCTCCACTTATCCTCTCTCTTATTATGTACCTTCCAATGCATGTTATTAGAGATGACACTTACAGACAGATCCCAAAGCCACTTCTTTTCCAGAGCAAAACGTGGTATGGGCTCTGGAAGCGGGCCTCACACTGTGACATTCTGCTTAGATCTGTGTGTTCTCTCTACTTAGGTACAACAGTAGCAGTTCTCAATCACACTAAGACTCTCTGATGATTTGGTAAAGAAATCTAGAACTATGGGATGCAAGGCCAGGAAATCCATTTCTGAATGGCGTTTGCATTATTATGTTTTATACCTTGAGGGTAAGTCCTGAAGGCTGGCTCAGGTCATTAGGTTAGCCTTTGGTACCTGTGGGATTACACTTCCTTCAAGATCTTTTGGTGTGCTAACGTTTTTCTTTCGCCTGCCCTTAAATAAGTAAAAGTTTTATTGCTTCCTAGGCTGGGACTTAGCGAACTCTAATTTTTCTGAGAGGGTGTGTAAGCATTCTTCTACATATGAAGTGAAATATTTATTCTTCCACAATGGGTTTGTCATAACTAATTAAGTGGAATTTACCTTTAAATGAGGTAGCTCTGACATAGTCAAGATAAAAGTTTGGTTTACCCAATTATGTTCTGACAGGAAGGATATGGACTGATATTAAACCTATACAAAGAACTATTTGCCATCCAAACTATGTAGACTCATCATATCACTTACAGAATCAAGATACATTCAACTAGTAATACTAGTACCCTCAAAGATGTTTTTATTGCTTAGAAATGTATTGTTTTTAAAATAGAAAATTTAACATAAAATCTCTTATTAGAGGATAACTGTGATTTTTTAAAAAGTTTAACCCATTATAAAAATATTCTTCCTAATTTTCATAGTTAAGGAATATTTGTAAGTTTCCCCTAATGATTCACAAATTGGCTTGGATTCACTGGAAAACACAACCTAAGGCAACATTTGTGTGCTAATACTTCCTTCAGAAACATACTTCCAGGGAAACAGGTGTGAGGGAAAAGGAGTCAGAGAAGGAAGGAGATCCAGTCCAGAGGGAGGCACAAGACAGCCAGCTTCAGCTTCACACCCAACACTGCCTTTTGACTGTGTCTCAAAGGCCAGGTAAGAAAATCCTGCACATTGAAGCCATCTGTGGAAGGATTAAAATGAAAAGAAATGTACAACATCTGCCTGGGTCTATCAGTAGGAAATTAGCAGTGAAACAAAAAATGGCATGACACTTACTTTTATGAAATTTAACATTGAGTGAAGAATGAATTACATCAATGTAGAAAGATGAAACTGGAACAGCATGGAGGACAGGCGGCTGTTTAAGGCTTGGCTTTTACACCTTCTGACTGGTTTTCCCACTGGCTGGAGGTTGAATAAAGAAAGGGGATGTGAGAAGCAGATACTCATTTGCATCAAAAGATGAATAACCCTCAAATCATTGGCTTCCCTTCCCCAAATCTTTCAGGGCACCAAACTTTCCTGATTGTGTTTTTCATCTCCATGTTTGTTGAGTGTGTAGATAAGAGGGTCAGGCATGGCAACAATAATTGTGAACAAGAGTGTAAACACTTTGCAAAAGCTGTGGCTGGTCTCATGTAAACAAAGGTGGTGAGTGTGAAGAACAGAATCACAATTGTGACTTGAGAACTGCTCATGGAAAGTGCTTTGTGGTGGCCTTCTGCTGAATAGACTGTCAAAACCAGGACGATATCTGGACCCATGAGACTGGAGTTGACAATGACCAAGAAACCCATTGTGTGTGCATCAGGGCAGGCCAGTTTCAACAAAGGGGACATGACACAGAAACAGTGATCTATTCCACTGGGTCCACAGAAAGATAAGACAATTGTAATAAGAAACAGGCCCAGGGAATGCACACCCCCCAGCCCCAGCACAATGCTATGAGGATGGACTTACATCTTTGCTGGCTCATGATGATGGCATAGTGGGGGTGGGGGGTTAGATGGCCACATAGTGGTCCTAGGTCATTTCAGTGAGAATGGAGACCTCGATCCCCTCAGAGGAGTGTGTGGTGAAACGCTATGCCATGCAGTCTCATGGGAAATGACTTTTCTCTCTTGATGTGTGGGTCATCGGCCAGCAGTGACCACGGAACACTGTGGATGGCTCAACGATAACACGTGAGACAGAAAACATGCACAGGGACAAGACTAGTTTCTGTGGGGAAGTAGGGACGAAATGGCCACCCCCCCCAGTGGGGAGCACCCCGCTTTACAGTCCATACCTACTTTTATTGGGCTCATTTTGCATAATAATTCAGGTAAAGTACAGTACTCATTAAGGGGAAGTAAGGAACCGTAGAAAACAAGGAACTCTGCTGGTCTATTTTGAGTCGGGGTCAAAGAGCTGTAAGACTTTGAGGAACATAACTTCCTCCTTGGACCCCTCTCATTCAACTGAGAGCATTCTAAACAAAGAAGGTTTCACAGTAATTTACATATTCTTTCTTAGGCCTGATCACCCGGGGAATCCGCCCTTTTCAGCACAGAGCTGCACCACCCTGTCATTGTTTCAGGCTAGGGTGGAGCATGGGAACTAAGGAAACCAAGAGATAAGGAGATTTTCTCCCAGACGAGGAGAACTCGGGCTATGTCAACGCCGGAGGAGCGAGGGTCCATCACCCCCTTTTGCTGTAGCCCCCAAAGTCCTTCTTTTGGGGGGCCTCCCAAAGTGATCGTGCCTGTCTTAGGTCATTCCCCCCTTGGGGAATCTTACCCGTCTTTGGCTAACCGACCAAGCTTTTTTGGGGTTCAGTTATGAATAAAGCAGCAGAAGCAGCATTCGTGCCAGGGAGATAAGCTTTTGTCTCCTTGCTGGCTTACGGTTCCAAGGGCGTTCCCTTAGCCTTAGCCTAGGTGGGGGTTTCAGCTTCTGATACCAGCGAGGGGGGTTCCCAACACTCTCTGTTGATAAGTTGGTCATTAGTTTGCACGTCACAGTGGAGGTGTGAAAGAGGTCTGAGAGTGCAAGGTAATTAAGGGGGAAGTGTATAGGCTGGTTCATTAGCTGACTGCATGTAATAGGAATCATGATAATCAACTTCTTCAACTAAACAGCTAGGTAACAGAATAAGAAAAATAAAAAGCAGAGGATCTGAACTTTTTTTGGTCCTAGTCCCAAGAGAATAAATTCAGTAACATTTTTCTATTCTCCATGCTCAGAGACTCCAGCAAGTTTCCTGAAATGAAAAAAGTAAAACAACAAATAATGGGAATCTAATATCTAATTAAAATGGCTGAAATGCATTTTTAAAAGGCTTAAGCTATTCTGAGGTCCACAGGAACCACTCACTCATCTAGTGCCATCCTTCTGAATGTCCAGTGCTAATGCTCCTCCATGAGCCAAGGGTGCGATGCTGAGTTAGACAAAACCCCAGCTTTCGTGTAACTTAAATTCTTTGGTGCAGAAGCAAGAAATGATACCAGTCAAGAATGAAGAAATTATTTCAAAGTTTTAAGTATGGTGAATGTATAATGTGCCATCTAAATGGGAGAAGTTGGAGGGAGAGTGAGCACCATTAGTGATCACACCAGAGCAGGTGCAAACCAGGACCTCCTAGGGAGAACTGAGATGGGGGTTCACTTTGATGAGGGGTCCTCCTTGCCCCCCTGTGGCTCATGGAAACCGCTTTGTGTCTCTGGCAAGAACATTTAGGACAACTAATCAGATCAATGAATTTGAAGTAACTTCACAAATGAGAAAGAATTATTTGAATACAAGTTATTTTGATTATCTGACTACATGTGTGTGTCAAACAACTTCTTCCTATACCACCAGTTTACAGCAGAATCTTGTAATCCTTACTTTTATAAAAGAAACTTAAAATTTCTTAGTCATTGGCATTTTATCTTTCATTAAAATTTTTTTCAATTACTGTTGACATTCAATGTTACATTACTTCCAGGTGCAAGCATGGTGGTGAGACATTTATATAATGCACAAAGTGATGCCCTGGGTAAGTCTCATACCCACCTGACCCCACACACAGTTGTTACAATATTACTGAGCATGTTCCCTGTGCTGTGCTTTATAGGCCCATGACTGTTGTATAAATGCCAGTGTAATCCCTTCACCCTTTTCACCCAGCTCCCCAAACCCTCTCCTGTCCCAGTAACCATCAGTTTTTTTCTGTATATAAGAAAACTCAAGTTTAAAGTCATGGAAGATATATGTTAAAAATCCAGCTCAGTGTTAAAAAGTACATGACAGTGTAATCATCATCATCATCATCATCATCATCATCAATAAATAACAACGATTACATTCTTATTTTGGAGGCACTATTATAATTTTTATATTTATTAATTTATTATATGCTCAGTTAAGCCCATTAAATTTATATTATTTTCCCTATTTTTACATGAGGAGAGTAAAGCACAGGGTGGATAGGCAATGAATTTGAGCTCACACCTCCAGAAGCAAACTACAGTGTTTAACACCTCATAAACTGGATTTTGAACCTGTGCTTGCATATACTCTTCTATGTTAATTTTTGGAATTATGGAATTCTTCAGGGTATTTTACTTAAAAAAACTATTTGTGGGAATTCTTGGGAAACTGTTTACTAAGTGAATGTTTGTGGCATTTATACCCAGCAGAAAAACAGAAGAAATGATTTTAGATCATCCTTCATTCAATCAGTTTAAATGAATTAAAATGTTTAAACATCATTGATGCTTCTGCCTTTTGTATTAAACTGCATGCAGTTTACTATAAGCAAAATTAATCTTAATGCTAATTAAGAAGCACCCAGTGTAAGTTTTTAAATGTTGGCCTCAAGCTTGATGGCATCAATACAATGTCTAAGGATATAGAAGTTCTAAGTGGCTTATCTGACTTATTTGACCTCCTCAACGCTTACAGAATAGGACTCCCAAGAAAACCAGCATATACTTGTTTTTCAGTGCACACAGCAAATTTGCCACCATCGATCAATTGCTGGATTATAAAACAAGCCACAACAAATTTCAATGGGCTCAAATCATTCAGAATATATTCTGTGACAACAATGCAATTAATTTAGAAATTACTAACTTATTCTTTAATTTTAACTTTACTGACTCTCTTTGCTGAGTTACTCATATATATAGGACAGTGTTGGATTTAACTTTGTCATTAAATTTATTAATGTAATTAATATGTTCTGCTTTAATCCTGTAATATGTTACATGTATGATATTTTATGTGTATATGTATACATGGCCCTTAAATATGTATCACATAAATAAATGGCTTCTCACTATTTAGTTTGTTTTGTTTGTGCTTTGCTTTTAGAAAGATTTGTATTTTTGAGAAGATTTTTACTTTTATTCTTATACCTGTAACACCTTTATATAGTTATTCCCATTTTATTTGTGCATTTATTTATTATAAGTGAATTGAAATAAACTGTTAATACTATTTTAAAGATTTTATTTATTTATTTTTAGACAGAGGGAATGGAGGCCAAAAGAGAGGGAGAGAAACATCAACATGAGGTTGCCTCTTGAGTGCCTCCCACAGGGACCTGGCCTGCAATTCAGGCATGTGCTCTGGCTGGGAATTGAACCAGTAACCTTTTGATTCATAGGCTAGCACGCAACCACTGAGCCACACCAGCCAGAGCTAAACTGTTAATAGTCTTAATTCCCCAAAGTGCGTGATTGACTAAGTGACCAATAGCCAACACAACCACACATTACTCCTAGCTTAAAATTAATAAATGAAAAAAGAAAGATAAAAATTAAAGGTGACTTGGTGCTTGAATGTGGTCAGAAATGTATTGCCTTTGAAAATTGGTTTCATTACCCTAGAGAGAAAGGGATGTGGAATGAGTATATTCAAAATACGGACAGGTTATTTTTCTTTTGTTTGTTACTCTCTCTAAGGAATTGAGATTTTAGTGTATTATTTTAAATTATGGTATCATCCTGCCATCTAGTGGATATGTGTTTGTATTGCTTGTAAGGGAAAGAAATTCACACTGCTACATTTTGTACAGAGGGATTTTGTACTGGACTGTATGAGAAAATCTACCTATTACCATGCAGTTCAGTTGAGAATAAGACCACAAATAGATGAGAGTCTAAGTTGAAATGTTATGGAAATTAAAATTGACATTTTTTTCTCATTATGTCAAACTAAAATAAATTAAAAAGCCAACCAACAAAAAGTTGTCTCTTGTGTAATAAGAAATGATACTAGACTGGAAAATAAGAGATCCATATCAGATTTATCTTAACTCTTTAGTATTTTTTGAAATATGTGCCATATATGAGATCATTCTTAAATCAGAGAAAGAAAAAGAAAATTGTCTGTAATCACAGTAATTGAGAGTTATCCATAGAGTACTAGTCATGGGCACACACTTTATACTTTCCATTCTCAGAGGTATCACTATCTGTCTCTGTACTTGTTCCTCTCTGTTTCCTTCCTTCCTTCCTTCCTTCCTTCCTTCCATCCATCATCTATTTATCATCACACTAGATTTGGAAGGCAATTTTGAATTGCATTTTCTATTTTTTCATAGTATGCTATATTTGTATATTTGTATATGCTTCATGAATGGTCTACTCATTTACAGGCAAGAATTAATAAAGAGTGAATTAAACCAAATTCTTATTGGTTAGCAAGGTTAGAGCATGCCTATTTAATTACTATAATAATTACTTTTATTGGGTAGGAAATTCAATTAACCTGTTAGATATGAATATTTTCTGGGTTTTGAGAAGCATGGAGATAGTTCACAAACAACAGAGTACTTTGAGAAGACCAACAGTGAAGTGATCTTATTGAGAGCTCTACAGAAATACGAGGATTGGTCACAGGATATGGGAGATGCAGGGAGACATTGTGAAGTTTCATTGTTTCTGGATCCTTCCTTTTACTTCCACCAAAGTTTATATCTGTAGAGTCCTTTCTAATATCTTATTAGTAAGACTGAGCAACCAGGGGACCATAAGATTTATTTATACTATTTTTTGGATACTATGGAGAGAAAGTTCTTCTTTGTTCTGAAACTGGGTTTCCTGTGGTTTTTAAACTAATGGAATGAATTTTCTCTCTTGAAGACATAGAAAACAAGGCCAGTCTTTCACATTTTAACCTTGAAATATTTGAAGACATCATTTAGAGTTCCTTTTTGTTTGTTTTTTTTTGTGCATTACACACATGTTCAGTTCCTTGATTGGGCTATTTGATGCCAGATGCTGTAGTTCCCATATATAATATCACTATCAATTACTTAACATTACAAGGTACTCATGTAATTGTAATTAGTTACTGGAACCATCGGCCTATCTGCAGTGAAATGCTGTTAAGAATATAATGCTCCCTTTCAAATTAAAATGAGAATGGGAGTTACCACTTGCTGTCTACATAAACTATTAATGGAACAAAATTATTGATAAGTGCTGCATTAGAACTAAATGTATTTCATTCACAATACCTATGTCTTTTTACAATCACAACTTCATTATTCGACACTTGTCCTTTTGGCATGGAACCCCTAGTACAGGGCCCAGCATCCGACACAAATTCCAGCTGCATTCCATACACAGTTTGGCTCCTCTGACCCTCCAACCTTATCTTGTGCTGCTACCTGCACGAATCTTACTTTTAACTGGCAGAAACATGAAGGTCCAAATTCCTACCTTCGTTCACACTATCATAACTGCTTAAAAAGTCTTCTGTTTTTGTTTTTTGTTCTTATACTCTACTTAACATTATAGTTTGGTCCCAAGTTGAAAGTTGTGTTATGATTTTGCCAACCAGGAAAAACTTCAACATTAGTCAATAATTTCAAATTATGAAGAGTATCCCTAATAAGCATGATAAAAACTTAAAGTAAAAAACTGAACAAACCAAACAAAACAACTTATGCATGGTGACAATACAGAAAAGTGCAATATCTTTTAAAGCAAATTACTGTTTCTCCCACTACATTGAAATTAGATTATAATAATCACATTATTATAAGCCAGGTTCACATTATATTACCACTCCAAGGACATCTGCCTACTGATTTGGAAATAATTTTGGACCTTGAACAATCAAGAAATAAATTTGAATTGCATGAGTTGACAAATTATGATCAACTCATATGATCACAAATCAAAGCTTGTCACTGTCTTTTTATAAATAAAATGCTTTTTTTTAAAGATTTTATTTATTTATTTTTAGAGCGGGAAGGGAGGGAGAGAGAGGGAGAGGGAGAGAGAGAGAAACATTAATGTGTGGTTGCTGGGGGTTATGGCCTGCAACCCAGGAATATACCCTGGCTGGGAATTGAACCTGGGACACTTTGGTTCCCAGTCTGCACTCAATCCACTGAGCTATGCCAGCCAGGGCTAATAAAATGCTTTAGATACAACCATGCCCATTGATTTATGTATTACCTGGGACTGCATTCATGCTGCAACATGCAGAATTAAAGAGTTAAGATTGAGTCTATATGCCCCACAAATTAAAAAGTATTTACTATATGAATCTTTACAGTAAAATTTTTCTGACACCTTTCTATTAAGTCAGGTAACTGAGATTGAGATGTTTATATGTTAAGATATGATGGCTTTTTAAATAACATATTATTTCTCAATTTTAATAATAAATGTAAGCATTGAGTAACATTGTGCTCATATGTGGAAGAGTAATACAAACTGTGTTATTTTAAGAACATCAATTGTTTTCATAGAAAATGAAACTCATAGTATAATGTTAAATAAAAAAGGAAGTGAGGAATGTAATTATATGATACTTATTGTTAAGTTTTAAAGAAGATACACGATGATAAATATATATTTATATACAGAGGGTACACCAGAAATACAACCAGGATGAAGAGTAATTCTCTTTGAATTGTTTTCCAATAGCTGACTTTTTTTTTATACATCACTATATTTTACAGGAATTTAAAGACAAAATACTTTAAACCTTGTTCAATGCTTTTAAAATATTGATAGGTCAAAGGTAATGATGGGGAGATCCAAGATGGTGGAGGAGTAAGTAAAAGCTACACTAACCTCCTCCCAGGACCAATATGGAATTGCAACTAAATTGTAGAGAAATCATCTAGAATAAACAACTGAACACTAACTGGAGAGAAGCCTTACAATCATGGACAGAAAGAAGAAAGCACTTCAGCACAATGTGACTGGTAGGGAGTGTGGAGGAGACATGAGAGGGCTAGTTGTGCCCCCATGGAAGGCAGCTGAAGTGCAGGTGGGACATTTCAGTGGCCAGGGCATTCCCCTTGAAAACTGTGAGGTTTAAACCTACAGCACCAGAGCCTTCTAAATAGCATCCAGCTGTGAAAAGCAGCAGGGGTGTTATTTGGCCAGGGACAGACTACTAGAAAGGCCCAAACCACACAATTTCATTTGCAGCCACTTACTCTGGGTGCTAGCAAAGGTAGGGCAGAGTGGACTAGAGATGCCTGAGGGGATTCTGGAGTTGGTGGCTCGGGGAGAAAACTCAGGGAACAGCTTCCACCTTCCATGGACTACGTCATCCACCATACTGTAGGAGTCATCTTTCACAGGCAGAGCACTCCTCTCCAAGTGGCATCAGCCTGAGGGGGAACATAGCTCCACCCTCAGGAATAATTCTGCCCCACCTTGAAGTGCCTAAGCATGACTGCTGATTATAGAATGATTAGATTAACACCAAAAACAGTTTAATTGCTGATTAGTTAAATATCTAAGGTGAAAAATACAAAGAAGTAACCAAAATGGGAACACAAAAAAATAGAGCCCAGATGAAAGAAAAACAGAATTTTCCAGAACTAGATGAAATGAGAGTAAACAATTGATCAGATAGAAAGTTTAGAGTAAGGATTATTAGGATACTCAACAGCATGAAAAAAGGCATAGAAACCATAAAAAAGGATCAGTCAGAAATAAAGAATGCAATATCTGAGATAAATAATACATTGAAAGGAATAAATAGTAGGTTAGATGAAGCAGAAGATCAAATCACTGTTTTGGAAGATGAGGTAGAAAAAAACAATCATGTAGAGTAGCAAAAAGCAAAAAGAATTCAATAAAATGAGGAGAGCTTAAGAAACATCTTGGACAACCTGAAGCATAACAACATTTGCATCATGGGATTCCCAGAAGGAGAAGACAGTGAGCAAGAGGTTGAGAACCTATTTGAAGAAATAATACCAAAAGCCACCT
The DNA here is from genome assembly GCF_004126475.2 of Phyllostomus discolor. Taxonomy (NCBI): domain Eukaryota; kingdom Metazoa; phylum Chordata; class Mammalia; order Chiroptera; family Phyllostomidae; genus Phyllostomus; species Phyllostomus discolor. The sequence continues at coordinate 157,723,308 of NC_040908.2, forward strand.
GAATCTGGTGAAGGAAAAAGATGCACAAGTCCAGGAAATGCAGAGAGTGCCAAACAAGTTGGATCCAAAGAAGCCTACACACGGAGACACAACATAATGAAAATGACAAGGATTGAAGATAAGGAGAGACTCCTACAAGCTGCAAGAGAAAAGAAGATGGTTACCTACAAAGGAACACCAATTAGACTGTCATCTAATTACTCATCAAAAACATTTCAGGCCAAAGGGGAGTAGTGTGAAATATTCAAGGTGATGGAAAGCACCAATCTACAACCAAGGCTACTTTACCCAAAAAGGCTACATTCAAAACTAAAGGAGAAAGAGCTTCCTAGACAACAAAAAGCTAAAGGAGTTTGTTAAAACCAAACTAGTACTGCAACAAATGTTAAAGGGCTTGCTTGATGAAGAAGAAGAAGAAGAAGAAGAAGAAGAAGAAGAAGAAGAAGAAGAAGAAGAAGAAGAAGGAAATAAAGAGGGAAATAAAAACACCTTTTTAACAATAAAATGGCACTACATACATATCTATCAATAATCACCTTAAATGTAAATAGCTTCAATGCTCCAACCAAAAGACATGGATATGAAAGCAAGACCCATATATATGCTGCCTCCAAGAGACCCATCTCAGATCAAAAGATAAACACAGACAAAAAGTAAAGGGTTGGAAAAAGATATTTCATGCAAATGGAAAAGAAAGAAAAGCTGGGTAGCAGTACATATATCTGACAAAATTTACTTTAAAATCAAGGCTATAGTAATAGACAAAGAAGAACAGTACATAATGAAAAAAGGAACAACCTGACAAGTGGATACAACCCTAGCAAACATTTATGTACCCAACATAGGAGCACCCAAATAAGTAAAGCAAATCTTGATGGACATAAAAGGAGAGATAGACAGAAATACAGTCATAGTTGGGGATTTTAACACCGCATTGACTTCAATGGATAGATCTTCCAGACAGAAAATCAACAAGGAGACAGTGGCCTTAAACAGCACAGTAGATCAAATGGACTTAATGATGTCTTCAGAGCATTTCACCACAAAGCCGTAGAATATGCATACTTTTCAAGTGCATATGGAATGTTTTCTAGGATAGACCACATGCAAGGACACAAAACAAGTCTCAATAAATTTAAGAAGACTGAAACCATATTAAGCATCTTCTATGACCATAATGCTATGAAACTAGAAATCAATCACAAGAATAACACTGAAAAACATGCAAAGACCTGGAAGCTAAATAACATGCTATTAAACAATGAATGGGTCAACAACAATATCAAGGAAGAAATCAAGATACCTTAAAACAAATGAAAATGATCCAACAATCCAAACTGTGTAAAATATTGGGGAAACAATCCTAAGAGGGAAATTCACATCATTACAGGCCTATATAAAAAAAAAGAACTAGAAAAAGTTCAAATAAACAATATAACTTCACACTTAAAGGAACTTGAAAAAGAACAAAAAACAAAGCCAAATGTGAGTAGAAGAAAGGAAATAATTAAGATCAGAGCAGAAATTAATGAAATAGAGTCTAAAGAAATGATGCAGCATATTAATGAATCCAAGAGCTGGTTCTTTGAAAAGATAAGGAAGATTGACAGACTGTTAACCAGACTCATCAAGGAAAAATGAGAAAGAACCCCAATAAATAAGATCAGAAATGAAAGAGGAGAAATACCAAATGACACCAAAGAAATACAAAGAATTGTAAGAAAATACAATGAACAGCTATATGCCACCAAATTGCACAACCTAGATGAAATGGATAAATATCAAGAAACATAATCTTCCAAAATAAATCAGGAGGAATAAGAGAATCTGAAAAGACACTGATAAATTTGAAGCATAATTCTGAAACTGAAATTGAAATTGAGGCAGTAATCGAAAAACTCCCAACAAACAAAAGCCCTGGACCATATGTTCTCACAGGTGAATTTTACCACACATTCCCAAAGAACTAATAGCTCTACTTCTCCAAGTAGAAAAAATCCAAGAGGACGGAAGGCTCCCAAACTCATTTTATGAGGCCAGCACTATCCTAATTACAAAACCTGACAAAGATACTACAAAGAAAGAAAATTATAGGCTAAATCACTTATGAACATAGACACTAAACTCATCAATAAAATATTAGCAAACCAAATACAACAATGCATCAAAAAAATTACACACCATGATCAAGTGGGATTTATTCTTAGAATGCAGGGATGATGCAACATTAAAAAATCAATATGTGATTCACCACATAAACAAAATGAAAAATAAAAACCACATTATTATATCAGTAATGCAGACAAAAGCTTTTGATAAAATCCAGCACTCATTTATGATAGAAACTCAGCAAAGTGGGACTAGAGGGAACATATCTAAACATAATAAAGGCCATATATGACAAACCCACTGCCAGCATCATACTCAATAGGCAAAAATTACAAGCACTTCCCTTAAGATTGGGAACAAGTCAGGGATGTCCACTTTCACCTCTCTTATTCAACATAGTACTGGAAGTCTTAGCCACAGCAATCAGACAAGTAAAGAAATAAAAGGCATCTAAATTGGAAAGGAAGAAGTAAAACTGTCTTTATGTGAAGATAATATGATGCCATACATATAGAATCCCAAAGATTCCACCAAGAAACTATTAGAACTGATAAATGAATTCAGCAAAGTAGCAGTATACAAAATTAATATCCAGAAATCACCTGCATTCAATATGCCAAAAACAAACTAAGAGAAAGGGAAATTAAGAAAACAATTCCATTAACAATCGTTTCAAAAAGAATAAAATACCTAGGGACAAACCTAACCAAGGATGTAAAAGACATCTACTCAGAAGATAATAAGATGCTGAAAAAAGGAATTGAAGAAAATACAGATAAGTGGAAGCACATACTATGTTTATGGAGAGAAAGAACTAACATCATTAAAATGTCCACACTTCTCAAAGCAATCTATAGATACAACACAATTCGTATGAAGATTCCTATCAAGATGATGCATTTCACAGAAGCAGAACAAATACTTCAAAAACATATATGGAAGCACAAAAGGCCCAGCATAGCAACTGTGATCTTGAAAAAAGGAGAAGAAAGTTGGAGAAATCATTCTACCTAATATCAAACTATACTATAAGGTCATAGGCCATAGTAATCAACACAGCCTGGTACTGGCCTAAAAACAGATACATACAGATCAATGGAACAGAATAGAGACCCCAGAGATAAACCCACACCTTTATAGTCAACTACTATTTGACAGAGGAATCAGGCACATACAATGGGCTAAAGATAGTCTATTTAATAAATGATGTTGGGAAAATTGGGCAAATTGATGTAGAAAAATGAAACCAGACCACCTTCTTACACCACACACAAGAACAAATTCAAAACAGATCAAAGACTTAAATGATAAAACCTGAAGGCCTGAAGACCCGAAACCATAAAAATCCCAGAAGAAAACTCAGGCAATGAAATCTCAGATATTGCTTGTAGCAATTTTTTTATCTGATGTATCTCCCCAGGCAAGGAAAACAAAAGAAAAAATTAACAAATAGTACTTCATTAAACTAAAAAGGTTTTGCACAGCAAAGGAAATCATCTACAAAATAAAAAGACAACCCACAGAATGGGAGAACATATTCTCTGATATGTCTGATAAGGGGTTAATATCTAAAATTTATAAAGTACTTGTAAAACTCAACACTAAGAAACCCAATAATCCAGTTAAGAAATGGGCAAAGGACCTAAATAAGCACTTCTCCAAGGAGGACATACAGATGCCCAATGGACAAAAGAAAAGTTGCTCAACATCACTAATCATCAGAGAAATCCAAATAAAAATCACAATGAGATATCATCTCACACCTGTCAGAATGACTATCATCAATAAATCAGCAAACAAGTGCTGGTGAGGTTGTAGAGACAGGGGAATCCTTTGGCACTGCTGGTAGGAATGCAGCCTGGTGCAGCCACTGTGGAAAGCAATATGGAGATACCTCAAAAAGTTAAAAATGGAACTGCCTTTTGACCCAGCAATCTCACTTCAGGGAATATATCCAAAGGAATCCAAAACCCTATTTCAAAAGAGCATAAGCACCCCTGTGTTCATTGTAGTATTATTTACAATCACCAAGATATGGAAGCAGCCTGTGTGTTCATCAATAGATGTGTGGATAAAACAACTATGGGATGTTTACACAATGGAAATCTACTCAGCCACAAAAAAGAAGAAAATTTTACCCTTTTGCAACAGCATGGATGGACCTGGAGAACAATATGCAAGGTGAAATAATCCAGTCAGAGAAAGACAAATGCCATATGATTTCACTCCTATGTAGAATCTCATGAACAAACTGAACTAACAAGCAAAACAGGGATAGGCTCATAGATGGAGAGCACATGACAGCTAAGGGAGGGCAGAGGTTAAGGGGTGGAGGGATGAGTGGAAAGGAAAAAGGACTCATGGACATAGACAACAGCATGTGATTGCTGGGGTGGGAGGGGATTTTTAAGTACTAAATGGTAATGGAAAAATATAATAAAGATTTTATATTTAAAAAATGATGATAAAATTATTCCCTTATGTTTAGAAGAAATTACATACAACCAAAATATCACATTAGCCATTACTTCACCTAATTGCTCTACCCAGGCAATATTCCAATGGTATTCTCCTAGGCAATACTTCAATGATATTCTCCGGGGCTAACATCCCTAAGGTCTTGGTGGCATCTATATGTAACACAGTTTGGTGTTAAGATTCAGCTTTTTGATCTCCTTTTCTCTCTGTCATCTCCTAAATTTATTTATAATAGATTTGAGAAAAAAGTCATTTCCCTGAAATATTGCAATATACTGTAGACTCCTATTCATATTTTTCCAGGGTTGTTACTATATAATTTTCAAAGTTGAAATCTCAGCAGGAACTTTTTGGGAGTTCATTAATTTTAGCAAAGAAACTTTAGTAAATGAGTAAGTCAAATTCTTCTACACTCAGGTGAGTTGATTTACTCTTATTTTATTTCAATTTAGGAGGAAAGTAATGTATACCAGCAATCTTTGCAGGAGGCAAACACATGCCACTCTAACTGCCAGGATGCCTAGTTAGCTGATGGCAAGTATCTGAATATTCACTGACTTACATCACTAAGAAAGTTTCAGTTTTTGTTGATCACAATATTCTTATCTCTCTCTTTATACCTGCAAACTTCAATTTTTAATAATAAAAAATTCTATGTTGTAATATATCATTTGTCACTATATATATTATTCCTCAAATTAATTCTCAGAAGGGAAAACTATTGTGAAAAAATTTCACAGTTTCATAGTTTCATAATTTCATAGTTTCTACAATGCCTATGACAGTGCTGAGCAAAGAGTGGATGTGCAGTGAGAAAGCCACTCCAGGTTAGATATCACTGGAAAGAAGAGGAGTTGTGTGCACAGCACCTGGAGCTCTCAGTCAACTGGACTTGTTTGACACTTCGTGGGCCTAAATGGGGAACTGTGAACTTTGGCCCCACGTCTGATGCTATAAATACAGAGGGCAGGAGATGGAGTGAAAAGTCAGACACATGGACAAGATATGTGGGTAAGAATGAGATGAATACATATCAGAAATCATATTTATTTTCTTTAAGTTAAAGTTATTGGCCCTGGCTGGCATAGCTCAGTGGATTGAGTGTGGGCTGTGAACCAAAGTGTCACAGATTCAATTCCCAGTGAGGGTACATGCATGGGTTGCAGGCCATGACCCCCAGCAACCGCACATTGATGTTTCTCTCTCTCTCTATCTCCCTCCCTACCCTCTCTATAAATAAATAAAAATCATAAAAAAATAGTTATTGGGATGACATTGGTTAATAAAAGTATATAGTTTCAAGTGTACAATTCTCTGATACATCATCTGTACATTGCACTGTGTGCACATCACCCAAAGTCAAGACATCTTCCTTCATTATGTATTTGCACCACTTTATCCTTTATCGCCTCCCCACCCTCTTCTTCTTGGGTAATTACCATACTGCTGTCTGTGTCTATGAGTGTTATTTGTTTGATTTTCTTGTTTGTTCATTTGTTGCTTTCAGTTTATATCTCACACATGAGTGAAATCATGTGATCCTTTACTTTTTCTCTCTGAATTATTTTGCTTAACATGATATTCTAAGATCCATCCAGTTGTCACAAATGGAAGTATTTAATCTTATCTTATGTCTGAGTAGTATTCCATTGCCTATATGTGCCAAATCTTCTATATGTAATCATCTACTAAAGGGTATTTTGCTGTATTTATTTTTGATGGTGATAATTTCCCCTTCAACCTGGAATGCTCAGGCATTATTATAATGGCCATAAAAAACAAATACATATTTTGGAAAAAGTAAGAAAAAATGTGCTCAGTTATGAAATTTGTATTTGATGAGTTTTATGGGAAGCTGAAAAACACATTCGGGAATTATAATAAATGTGGTGGAAGATCAAACCATAAGTATAAAATCAAAGGAATTTGAAAGAACATTTGGAGAAGAAAAGGTACCGCAAGATGTGAATGATATTGTTATATATGCAGGAAACCTTTAAGTGCTATGTGTGATCATGCAGGATAAAGGCATAATAACCAAGTGAAAATGATAGAGTATTTTATTTCAGCTCATCACAAGACATAGAATTTTAAGTTGTACATGGAAAGATTTTCCCTTTATGCCTAGTGCCATTTCAGGTTTTAGTAAGTAGTCAGGAAGTGGCTCTGAGAATAATTGCTTAGCAGAAAAAAGTAGCTGAGACATTTTGGAGGAACACAAGACATTAAAAAATATTAAATGTATCCTTTCCCCTGCTATACATCCTTATTTTCCGATATTTTAGGAAGATTAGGTCCCAAGAGGTTTCGCTGTGACAACTTGTTTTGTACGACTGAAGATGTGCATCTCAGAGCATTGTGAGTTTACAGAATGGTCCTGATTGAATAGGCAATTCTAACTTTAGTATTTTTATGAGCTTTTACAGCAATACAAGTGTATTATGCTCCCAGAGTTTACTCACATAATACATGTTCATTTCTCCAGTAGATGTTACTGAGTACCTAGTCTGTCCAATGTCCCATCTTTGCTTTTGTGAATTTTATTTTGCTGTGGAATAGACATGATAAAATAGTAATTGATAAAAACCAGTAAAATATGTATTTTGTTGGAGATGTGAATAAATTTGATATTTCTGAGGCTTATAATTATAGGTAAAGGCATAGTTAATAGCATGACTATAGTTTTGAGGAATATGTCAAGTAGACATAAAATTATTGGGAGAGATAAAGCAACTTAGAGAAGAAGAAATTGTAAGGATTATCTTTATGTTTATCAAACCTCAATGCCTAACCAAATAGAAACCACACTGTAATACCTAAGGGCAGTGACCCATGTTTAAAGGGTTTGAATTGATGATCTAGTGATGATGTAGTAGAAAAGTCTCCAGCATAATAAAAATAAAATAAAGATAAAAATATATTTCTACACAAGTCCCTATAAATACCAGATATATTATACCAAGAAAGGGTAAAACATTTTTAAAATTTGAATGATTAGGTCAATATGACTGATCAAGGGTATTATTTTTCCTCAGGAGATATCTAAAATATGGGGAGAGAAATATGTGACCAACTATAAGAAAGTCTCTAGAAAGGGAAATTAAAACATAGCTATACCAACAACAGTAAAAAAGAAAAACAGAAAAATTTTAATGACAGTTTTGCTAGACCATGAATTTCCTTTTGAGTTTTAACTTCTCCTTGTAAAACTGGTTAGGTAGGGAAGAAATTATCGATACATATTTCCTCCAAGACAAGCTTTTTAACTAAACTCATGTTGAGGCAAAATCTAGACTAATCCTTCTCATGACGCTTACTGTCTCTGAGGATAATGAGTCTTATCTAGAATGTAACAGAGACAACACTATGTTGTTCCTCCTTCTTTTATTATTCCATCAGCACAGATTTTAAACTTACTTCAAATTTTGGTATTAGTAAATTCTAGCTTTTGAAATAAGAAACAAATAAATGAAAGCAAGTACTTTGCACAACACTATGTATATTCATGTCTTTCAACATTTGCTCATTTTAACCTGCCTTATCCAAACTTTGCTTCTCATTTTTCTGGGCCACCTTTCCCATGTTGTCCACAGGAACCTAGAAAACCAGAGTGATGAGGTCACCTTCATCCTCCTGGGCTTCTCAGAGTATCCAGAGCTCCAGGTGCCTCTGTTCCTGTTGTTCTTAGCAATCTACACAGTCACTGTGCTGGGGAACCTGGGCATGGTCATGATCATCAGGATCAACCCCAAACTCCACACCCCCATGTACTATTTTCTCAGCCACTTATCCTTTCTTGATTTCTGCTACTCTACAGTGGTTACACCCAAACTTCTGGAAAACTTGGTTGTGGGAGACAGGACCATCTCCTTCACAGGATGCATCATGCAGTTCTCCTTGGGCTGCATATCTGTGGTGACAGAGACATTCATGTTGGCAGTGATGGCCTATGACCGATTTGTGGCAGTGTGTAACCCTCTTCTGTACACAGCAGTCATGTCTCAGAAGCTTTGTTCCCTGTTGGTGGGTACATCATACTCTTGGGGTATAGCTTGTTCCCTGACCCTTACCTACTTTCTAGTGCACTTAACCTTCAGAGGAAATAATATCATACATAACTTTGTCTGTGAGCCTGCTGCTATTGTTTCTGAGTCTTGTTCTGACCCTTATATTATCCAGAAGATCCTATTAGTGTCTGCCACATTCAATGAAATAAGCAGCTTGGTGATCATTCTCACTTCCTACATTTTCATTTTCATCACTGTCATGAGGATGCCTTCAACTGGGGGGCGCCACAAGGCCTTCTCCACATGTGCATCCCACTTGACTGCCATCACTATCTTCCATGGGACCATTCTTTTTCTCTACTGTGTTCCTAACTCCAAAAGCTCCTGGCTCATGATCAAGGTGGCCTCTGTCTTTTACACAGTTGTCATCCCCATGCTGAACCCACTGATCTACAGCCTCAGGAACAAAGAAGTGAAGGAGACTGTCAGGAAGTTAATCAATACCAAATTAATGTCTTTTAATGTAAAATAGCTAAGGTATACTGATTGATTTCCAATTGCATTGTGGATTTCTGTCCAGTTTTCTAGTATCTAACACTTCAAAATCTTTTCCAAAAAGAGAAGTGGTGCATAGGTTTAACATTACTCCCCAGTTGATGGATATTTCAACCTCTGTTCATTTTAAACTTTAGTACATCAGCTACAAAATGGTAAATGACAATAATTAAAGCTCAGACCATTTACATTAAGTCTTTACACACAGAGATTGTCCTGTACAGATCTCTGCATTAGGACACAGTACCATTTAGCTTCCCAGAGGAATCTTCTATTCTTTTTTCAGTCTTTGATAAATGGGTTTAAAGAGTTACTTTCCATAGTTATAGCTTACCCTGATGGAGCATACATCAAAAGCAATGTAGTAAATTAAGAGTTGTTAACAGAGAGTGCATTTAAAAGAAAATTTTAATTCCACTCAGGAAGGATTCATACATTGTAAGTGCAAAGAAAGCATAAACTTGTCCCGTCCCTCCTAAATCCAGGTTACTGTTTGGTTACATTATACTTATTAATATAAATTTATTTGCTCTTTGTGTACAAAAGATAAAAATAACTAATAATTATACACTTCAGAAATACCTATGATAATATCTAGAATTGTCATTGATGCCAGTCTTGAGTTGGGCATATGTGTTGCTTCATAATAATAAAATAGCATACAATTTCAGTAATATGTATGGCATTTTTTTTTATTGGTGCATTGAATGGGAAGCCCTTCTGTAAATATCAGCTAGACCATCTTGGCTAGCCTGACAAATTCACCTCCACTCTGTAGAACTGTAAGGTAATTGAGTAGCTATGCTCTGTGTTGTTGGGTTAGTTATAGAATTTCTTGCATTGTTGGTGGTTGAGACACAGGAGAAAATACCTGCTATAACAAAAGGTAGATCAAGCTGCCTTTTTTCTTATGTCTGTTAACATTCTGTTAGCCAATGCAAATCACAGAACTGAGCACAAAGTATACCTGCCCCGTGTAGAACTGAAATGTTACCTGACAATGTGCATAGACATAGAGGAAAATGAGGGTTTCTCGATATTTCAATATATCTAAAGTTTATAGTCAGGTTTTCTTCATGAAAGTGTTCTTTTCCTATCTTCCAATAAATACAATATAACTGTTCTAGTTTGACAGACTTTTCCTAAATGGGCAGGCCACTGGAATGACTTCATTAAATGACTTTTGCTGGAGTGCTTGCTGGTCAGGTCGATGTCTCATAGGACAGAGAAAATCTGGGCAAATTTCTAAGTATCATGGTTCCAGTGTAACTGCAGGCTGTGAGTTATGTTACTGGTTTCACCCAAATCATGAATGTTTTAACTCCAGATAAAACAAATTCTGATTTTTATTACCATAAGAATTGCTATCAAACTTTGTAATGTAATCTCTTAATGGTCTTGGTTAGCAATACATACAATATTATCGATAATTCAAGATGTATAATTAGACATTTATGTGATGTATTTAACTTTCAATTTTCTGTCAACCAGATGTCATACATGTTCAATGAAATGTTCCTGTCAATAATACTTTAATAAACTGTGTATGTTAATTAACTATTTAATGACACAATATATGTATTTAAGGGTGGTGAACACAGTGTAGACTGGAGCATATTGATAGGTGCTATAAGTCCTTGAATTTAAGATCCTCATCTTTAAAAAACACATAAATGATAGAAAGTAGGTAAATTATGATTTTAAAACTCGAATTAGGTGTCTGTCTTAGAGGAGAAAACAAAACAAATGACGAAATAACACTCTGGAGAGCAGTAATTTTCTTTAGGAAAGATCATGGGTTATTCCAGAAATGTGTTTGAGTGAACATTTACACAAACATAATGCAGAAAATCTCCAAGAACTTCAAAATTATGAATTTGATCCGAATGTACACATTTTAAATGATGAAGGGAATGTATGTTAATATAAGTGATTTGAATGAGGGTTCTAATAAAGTGCTAGTGACAGGCTCTTCAGTGTGTATGATTTATACTGTTCTTACTTTCAGTTCTTGGTGGTGGCTTGGATGGGCCTGTTTCTGTGGAGCTGTGACAAGATTTTTGGTAAAGTTATTCACAAGATTAAAGGAAGACTGTGTAGACTTAATAGTCACTTAATGCAGCAAATGTGATAAGTCGATTGTAGACCACATTAGGTAGATACTCATGTTCACACCATGTTCAGTAATAAATGAGTCTTTAGGAATTTGCTAATGCTGGAAAACTGTCCTACAATATGAGTATCCATGGGTGGTAGGTGGTATTTTCTGTTGCATAACTGGTCTTTCCTAATCTTCATCCTGTTAGAAAAAGATGGCCCCTGAAAGAGACAGGAAATTCAGGTGGGCAGTGAGAAGAAGGGGCTGTGGAGCTCCTGCATCAGTGCTCTGTGCTTCCTGCATGTGGCTGCCTGGACGCAGAGTTTGGACAAGCTGAAGGGCAGTCTTGCTGATGAAAAAATCTGCATTCCAAATGCAAGGATGAAGCCCCATGGAACATACAGGAAAATCACCTTGTGCTTGTGTATTTGAAAGAAGAAATATCTAGGGGTAGTTTCCTACATTTGGTGTTTATTTCCCTACTGCTATCATTAAAATTTCTGGAAGGCCTTATGAATAATTATAGCCTTGTGCTTAATGCAGATGGCACATTAGAGAAGATATAATTCTTTTTTTTAAACTTTTTTTTATTTTAATCATTGTTCAAGTACAGTTTTCTCCCCCCTACTCCCATTCTAGCCCACCCACCCAACCCCCCCCTTCCCCCCCATTATCCCCCACACCTACTTTTTGTCCATGTGTCCTCCGAATTTGTTCCTGTAAACCCTACCCATTCCCTCCTGAAATTCCCTCTTCTCTCCCCTCTGGTCACTGTCAGACTATCCCCTATTTCAGTGTCTTTGGTTATATTTTGCTAGTTTGTTTGTTTTGTTTTGTTGTTTAGATTCCTGTTAAAGGTGATATCATGTGGTATTTGTCTTTCACTGCCTGGCTTGTTTCGCTTAGCATAATGCTTTCCAGCTCCATCCATGCTGTTGCAAAGGGTAGGACCTCCTTCTTTCTTTCTGGTGCATAGAATTCCATTGTGTAAATGTACCATAGTTTTTTGATCCATTCATTTACTGATGGGCATCTAGGTTGCTTCCAGCACCTAGTTATTGTAAATTGTGCTGCTATGAACATTGGGATACATAGGTTCTTTTGAATTGGTGTTTTAGTATTCTTAGGATAAAGTCCCAGCAGTGGAATTGCCGGGTCAAAAGGCAGATCCATTTTTAGTTTTCTGAGGAAGTTCCGAACTGCTTTCCATAGTGGTTGTACCAGTCTGCAGTCCCACCAACAGTGCACTAGGGACCCCCTTTCTCCACAGCCTCTCCAACACTTGTTGTTTGTTGCTTTGTTTATGATGGCCATTCTGACTGGTGTGAAGTGGTATCTCATTGTGGTTTTAATGTGCATCTCTCTGATGGCTAGCGATATTGAGCATCGTTTCATGTGTCTTTGGATCTTCTGTATGTCCTCCTTGGAGAAGTGTCTGTTCAAGTCCTTTGCCCATTTTTTAATTGATTCCTTGTCTTCTTAGAGTGGAGTCATGTAAGTTCTTTATATACATTGGAGATTAAACCGTTGTCTGAGGTATCATTGGCAAATATGTTTTCCCATACAGTTGGTTCTCTTTTTATTTTGATACTGTTTTCTTTAGCTGTGCAAAAGCTTTTAATTTTGATGAGGTCCCATATAGTTCTGGAAGTTCTAGCCACAGCAATCAGACAAGAAAAAGAAATAAAAGGCATCCAAATCGGAAAGGAGGAAACAAAACCGTCACTGTTCGCAGATGACATGATAGTGCACATAGAAAATCCTATAGACTCCACCAAAAAACTGCTTGACCTAATAAATGAATTTGGCAAAACAGCGGGATACAAAGTCAATATCCAGAAATCAAAGGCATTTATGTACACCAACAATGAAACAGCAGAAGCAGAAATCAAGAAAAAAATCCCATTTGAAATAGCAAAAAGAAAAATGAAATACCTAGGAATAAACCTAACCAAAGAGGTAAAAGACCTGTATTCAGAAAACTACATAACACTGAGGAGAGAAAGCAAGGAAGACACAAACAAATGGAAGCATATACCGTGTTCATGGATTGGAAGAATTAATATCATCAAAATGTCCATACTACCAAAAGCAATTTACACATTCAATGCAATACCTATTAAAGTACGAATGGCATATTTCACAGACATAGAACAAACACTTCAACAATTTATATGGAACCATAAACAACCCCGAATAGCTGCTGCAACTTTGAGAAAGAAGAGTAAAGTAGGAGGGATCACAATACCTGACACTAAACTATACTACAAGGCCACTGTAATCAAAACTGCCTGGTACTGGCATAAAAACAGGCACATGGACCAATGGAACAGAACAGAGAGCCCAGAAATAAACCCAAGCCTCTACGGTCAATTAATATTTGACAAAGGAAGCAACAACATAAAATGGAATAAAAATAGCCTCTTCAACAAATGGTGTTGGGAGAACTGGACAGCTACGTGCAAAAAAATGAAACTCGAACACCAACTTCCACCATACACAAAAATAGATTCAAGGTGGATAAAAGACTTAAATATAAATCGTGACACCATTAAAGTCCTAGAAGAGAATGTAGGTAGGAAAATCTCAGATATTTCATGCAGAAACTTTTTTACTGACTTGTCTCCTAGAGCAAGGGACATAAAGGAAAGAATAAACAAATGGGACCTCATCAAAATTAAAAGCTTTTGCACAGCTAAAGAAAACAGTATCAAAATAAAGAGAAGATATTATTCTAATCTTACATAAATTCACCCTAGCAGGAGCATAGAAGGCAATACTTTCAAATTCATTTTGTGAAGCCAACAACATCAGATAAAACATTACAGAACAATGTATCATAAGTGTACATAATTCATTGACATATAAATGAATATATATCACAAATATACTTAATTGATATATAAAATGATAATGCATCATATCCCAGAGCGGCTTAATACATGGGTTTAAGTTCAGTATATCATTTCTAATCCACCAATGTGATTCAACAAATTAACTAAATAAAGTAAAGAAATACATATCACCCCTTCAGCAGATGTAGAAAATAGTGCATGAAATTAAGCATGTATTCATGGTGAAAATTCTCAGCAAATAAGAATGGAAGAATAGAGTGCTAAAAGCAAGAACTCATTTACACCCCTCTTTGTGGATAATGAGTTACTAACAGTCTGGAAGACTGGTAAAGACCACCTTCTCTTTGTGCAAGGCCTTTTTTTGTTGTTATTCATTGGGACTAAGAGTGTTTCTATGTGTATATGAGGCACCACCAACTGATTTCCACAGTGTCTGAACCATTTTAGATTCCCACCAAGCATATGCATTTTACATCTCTGTATAATGAAAGCATAGGCAGTCTTGTTTATTTTTGTTAAGATTAATTGAGTTGATAATACAAATTCCCCAGGGTTTCAGAATCATGCACAAGCCAGATGTCACATGGGACAGTGTTAACATCCTGTTATTCCAATTGCAGCCTTCAAGGTAATCCTTAGTGATGTTCTCCAGCCCCCACATCTCTCAGATCTCAATGCTGTACATATATGTGACAGTTAGGTGTCAGATTTTAGAATAGTTTCAGGTGTGACCTTAACCTTTGGTACCTTTCAGTTTTCTCCATAGGTTGAAAGAATAACTTACATGAAACATTTAATAAAATATACTGTCCTCCTACAGCTGTTTCAGGTCTGTTTCTATTAAGGAAACTATAAGCAAGGGCATGCCTGAAGTTCATTAATCTTAGCAGAGGATTCCTCAGGAAATGAGTCATGCATGTGCTTCTGTGTTTAGGTGAGTTGATTCAGTCTTTTGTTTCACTTTGGAAGGAAATGATGGAGTTGCAGGAATCTTTGCTGAAGACAAACACGTGGGTGAAACAAAATGCCCACAAACCCACTTAGTGTGGCTAGGACAGGGCTTACAATATTATATTCTGATTCCTTCTTTCTTTGAAATGGTGTTCATCCTGGTTTTCCTCATGGAGTATCTACCATGTAACCAGAAATGAAAGAAACATTTTGGCCAATAGAGAATTATATTAAATTGGACCTTGCCTTCATACTTGCTACATTCTCTCAGGAAAAATTGATAATAATACCATACTTGTAAATGATTGATTATGGCATATACTAATTGTGAGATATAAGCATTAATACTTGTATGTATACAGTAAGACAGAACAATGAGCAATGTTGATAGTAATAGCCAGCAAAATGAAACATTATGAGAGCGAGAACAAAAAGAAGAAAAACTGTATGCAGATGACTAGGTGGAAGGTAACAGACCTTGCTAAATTCCCCATTCTGAAGAAGAAGGGAGGTTATAGAGAGGATGAATTTATAGATCCAAGTGGTTTTGGAAAAACCAGGCTGAACAATATAAATTGTATGCATTCACTAATAAAAAATATTTAAGGTCTTAAAATTCATTGACTGTCACCTTAAAATAGTTCCTAGGAAATTATTCTGCAATGTTGTGTAGAATATTTTTTATTTAATAGGTTGGGGTGACACTGGTTAATAAAAGTATATAGGTTTCAGGTGAGCAATTCTAAAATACATCATGTGTATTCGTGTTGTTGTTCACCACTGCAAGTCAAGTCTCCTTCCATAGGCATTGATCACCCTGCTTTACTCCCTCCTACTTCCTCCCATCCCTCTTCCCCTCTGGAAATCACTGTATTGCTCTTGGTGTCTATGAGCTGTGGCTGTGTGTGTGTGTGTGTGTGTGTGTGTGTGTGTGGCTGGGAAGTACAACCACAGGCTAGCTTTGCAGCACTAAGAGCATATAAAAAATTAGTATAGAGCATCTGTTGAGGGATTGGTTTTTGGAAGATATCTTTCCTACATGTGCAAGCATGTGGGAATCAGAGAAAGCTGTGATGTGATGAGAAAACCTGTAGGAGAATGAGGAAAATACAATTATGCATCTTAGACTAAGGGTACAAATGAAATCTTACATTGTTTCTATTGTGTGGGTTCTGCAGGAGAGAATTCCTACACTGTATTCCCAAATGATCTCACCTGTTGATAGCTGTCCATGCTTGGGCCAAATTTTCACACCCATATAAGTTTTTTGAAACCATACCAATTATTCTTGATTCCAATAAATAAGAATCAATGGAATATTCCAACTGAATATCTATATGTGTTATACCATGATGTAGAAACTTTGATTTCATTCTCAAAGTATCTCCTTCCATCCTCGGGATTTATACTTTATACTATTAATATTCTCACTTTCCCGTGAAGGGCATGCTTAGTGGCATCAATCAATATTCAAGAAATATTATGATGTCCTGTTTGAGATGCCTCTTTACCAGGACATATGTCCTTGGAAAGCTTTTAGCTCATGTCAGAATGACAGCATGTACTTTTGCTGTAGCCTGATAATTCTTATTGCCTGTCACTTACTCAATTTGCAAAGGTGCCACATTGGAAACAGAAGCACTTTTCATTTAATATTGTCTCAACTGTTATTCCTGCAGACACAGTGTATATTTTGTTGTGAACACCTCTTGATAAATGATGTAATGTGCTTGAAATGACATTTAAAATGTTCCAAAATTAGTGCAAGAAGAGTGAAAAGTGTAGTAAACTTGTACAGCACAGTTGCAGCATGTGCAGGCTGTGTTGAGAGTATAGGATTGCCAGGAAAAAAAGGGACACCATGAAAAACAATATTGACCAATTTTCAGGGATGCTAGCATTAATTTTTTAACACTTTCAAGTTAATTGTCTCTCATTTTAAAATATGAAGCAGATTAGATTCTGTTGAATCTCATGATTTCTATTTCCTCCAGTGCAACTATTTTTATTAATCTGAAATTCATGCAAAGAATTAGAGTAGGCCACTTAGGATAACTTGAAATAAAGCAGGGTCTACCCTGTTTTTTTCTTCCTACTTTGTTTTTGATCATCCCACCCCAACAAAATTCTTATTTACTGTGTAATTGTATCTGGGTGAACAGTGAGTTTTGATATAATGTACCAGTGGAATCTAGTATTTTCAGCAACATTCAACAGAAAACGTTTGAGTCTCTGAACACTTCTACTATTCCTTTATCTAGTTCAAATTTTTGCTTCTTACTTCTCTAGATCAACACTCCTATTTTGTCCACAGGAACCTAGAAAACCAGAGTGATGAGGTCACCTTCATCCTCTTGGGCTTCTCAGAGTATCCAGAGCTCCAGGTGCCTCTGTTCTTGTTGTTCTTAGCAATCTACACAGTCACTGTGCTGGGGAACCTGGGCATGGTCATGATCATCAGGATCAACCCCAAACTCCACACCCCCATGTACTATTTTCTCAGCCACTTATCCTTTCTTGATTTCTGCTACTCTACAGTGGTTACACCCAAACTTCTGGAAAACTTGGTTGTGGGAGACAGGACCATCTCCTTCACAGGATGCATCATGCAGTTCTCCTTGGCCTGCATATCTGTGGTGACAGAGACATTCATGTTGGCAGTGATGGCCTATGACCGATTTGTGGCAGTGTGTAACCCTCTTCTGTACACAGCAGTCATGTCTCAGAAGCTTTGTTCCCTGTTGGTGGGTGCATCATACTCTTGGGGTATAGCTTGTTCCCTGACCCTTACCTGCTTTCTACTGCAACTATCCTTCAGAAGAAATAATATCATACATAACTTTGTCTGTGAGTATGGTGCTGTTATTTCTGTGTCTTGTTCTGACCCTTACATTAGCCAGAAGATCCTATTTGTGTCTGCCACATTCAATGAAATAAGCAGCTTGGTGATCATTCTCACTTCCTACATTTTCATTTTCATCACTGTCATGAGGATGCCTTCAACTGGGGGGCGCCACAAGGCCTTCTCCACATGTGCATCCCACTTGACTGCCATCACTATCTTCCATGGGACCATTCTTTTTCTCTACTGTGTTCCTAACTCCAAAAGGTCCTGGCTCATGATCAGGGTGGCCTCTGTCTTTTACACAGTGGTCATCCCCATGTTGAATCCACTGATCTACAGCCTCAGGAACAAAGAAGTGAAGGAGATAGTCAAAACTTTAATCAATACTAAATTAATGTCTTTTAATGTAAAATAGCTAAGGTATACTGATTGATTTCCAATTGCATTGTGGATTTCTGTTCAGTGTTCTAGTATCTAACACTTCAAAATCTTTTCCAAAAAGAGAAGTGGTGCATAGGTTTAACATTACTCCCCAGTTGATGGATATTTCAACCTCTGTTCATTTTAAACTTTAGTACATTAGCTACCAAATGGTAAATGACAATAATTAAAGCTCAGACCATTTACATTAAGTCTTTACACACAGAGATTGTCCTGTACAGATCTCTGCATTAGGACACAGTACCATTCAGCTTCCCAGAGGAATCTTCTATTCTTTTTTCAGTCTTTGATAAATGGGTTTAAAGAGTTACTTTCAATAGTTATAGCTTACCCTGATGGAGCATACATCAAAAGCAATGTAGTAAATTAAGAGTTGTTAACAGAGAGTGCATTTAAAAGAAAATTTTAATTCCACTCAGGAAGGATTCATACATTGTAAGTGCAAAGAAAGCGTAAACTTGTCCTGTCCCTCCTAAATCCAGGTTACTGTTTGGTTACATTATACTTATTAATATAAATTTATTTGCTCTTTGTGTACAAAAGATAAAAATAACTGATAATTATACACTTCAGAAATACCTATGATAATATCTAGAATTGTCATTCATGCCAGTCTTGAGTTGTGCATATGTGTTGCTTCATAATAATAAAATAACATACAATTTCAGTAATATGTATGGCATTTTTTTTTATTGGTGCATTGAATGGGAAGCCCTTCTGTAAATATCAGCTAGACCATCTTGGCTAGCCTGACAAATTCACCTCCACTCTGTAGAACTGTAAGGTAATTGAGTAGCTATGCTCTGTGTTGTTGGGTTAGTTATAGAATTTCTTGCATTGTTGGTGGTTGAGACACAGGAGAAAATACCTGCTATAACAAAAGGTAGATCAAGCTGCCTTTTTTCTTATGTCTGTTAACATTCTGTTAGCCAATGCAAATCACAGAACTGAGCACAAAGTATACCTGCCCCGTGTAGAACTGAAATGTTACCTGACAATGTGCATAGACATAGAGGAAAATGAGGGTTTCTCGATATTTCAATATATCTAAAGTTTATAGTCAGGTTTTCTTCATGAAAGTGTTCTTTTCCTATCTTCCAATAAATACAATATAACCGTTCTAGTTTGACAGACTTTTCCTAAATGGGCAGGCCACTGGAATGACTTCATTAAATGACTTTTGCTGGAGTGCTTGCTGGTCAGGTCGATGTCTCATAGGACAGAGAAAATCTGGGCAAATTTCTAAGTATCATGGTTCCAGTGTAACTGCAGGCTGTGAGTTATGTTACTGGTTTCACCCAAATCATGAATGTTTTAACTCCAGATAAAACAAATTCTGATTTTTATTACCATAAGAATTGCTATCAAACTTTGTAATGTAATCTCTTAATGGTCTTGGTTAGCAATACATACAATATTTTCGATAATTCAAGATGTATAATTAGACATTTATGTGATGTATTTAACTTTCAATTTTCTGTCAACCAGATGTCATACATGTTCAATGAAATGTTGCTGTCAATAATACTTTAAGAAACTGTGTATGTTAATTAACTATTTAATGACACAATATATGTATTTAAGGGTGGTGAACACAGTGTAGACTGGAGCATATTGATAGGTGCTATAAGTCCTTGAATTTAAGATCCTCATCTTTAAAAAACACATAAATGATAGAAAGTAGGTAAATTATGATTTTAAAACTCGAATTAGGTGTCTGTCTTAGAGGAGAAAACAAAACAAATGACGAAATAACACTCTGGAGAGCAGTAATTTTCTTTAGGAAAGATCATGGGTTATTCCAGAAATGTGTTTGAGTGAACATTTACACAAACCTAATGCAGAAAATCTCCAAGAACTTCAAAATTATGAATTTGATCCGAATGTACACATTTTAAATGATGAAGGGAATGTATGTTAATATAAGTGATTTGAATGAGGGTTCTAATAAAGTGCTAGTGACAGGCTCTTCAGTGTGTATGATTTATACTGTTCTTACTTTCAGTTCTTGGTGGTGGCTTGGATGGGCCTGTTTCTGTGGAGCTGTGACAAGATTTTTGGTAAAGTTATTCACAAGATTAAAGGAAGACTGTGTAGACTTAATAGTCACTTAATGCAGCAAATGTGATAAGTCGATTGTAGACCACATTAGGTAGATACTCATGTTCACACCATGTTCAGTAATAAATGAGTCTTTAGGAATTTGCTAATGCTGGAAAACTGTCCTACAATATGAGTATCCATGGGTGGTAGGTGGTATTTTCTGTTGCATAACTGGTCTTTCCTAATCTTCATCCTGTTAGAAAAAGATGGCCCCTGAAAGAGACAGGAAATTCAGGTGGGCAGTGAGGAGAAGGGGCTGTGGAGCTCCTGCATCAGTGCTCTGTGCTTCCTGCATGTGGCTGCCTGGACGCAGAGTTTGGACAAGCTGAAGGGCAGCCTTGCTGATGAAAAAATCTGCATTCCAAATGCAAGGATGAAGCCCCATGGAACATACAGGAAAATCACCTTGTGCTTGTGTATTTGAAAGAAGAAATATCTAGGGGTAGTTTCCTACGTTTGGTGTTTATTTCCCTACTGCTATCATTAAAATTTCTGGAAGGCCTTATGAATAATTATAGCCTTGTGCTTAATGCAGATGGCACATTAGAGAAGATATAATTCTTTTTTTTTAAACTTTTTTTTATTTTAATCATTGTTCAAGTACAGTTTTCTCCCCCCTACTCCCATTCTAGCCCACCCACCCAACCCTCCCCCCTTCCCCCCCATTATCCCCCACACCTACTTTTTGTCCATGTGTCCTCCGAATTTGTTCCTGTAAACCCTACCCATTCCCTCCTGAAATTCCCTCTTCTCTCCCCTCTGGTCACTGTCAGGCCATCCCCTATTTCAGTATCTTTGGTTATATTTTGCTAGTTTTTTTGTTTTGTTTTGTTGTTTAGATTCCTGTTAAAGGTGATATCATGTGGTATTTGTCTTTCACTGCCTGGCTTGTTTCGCTTAGCATAATGCTTTCCAGCTCCATCCATGCTGTTGCAAAGGGTAGGACCTCCTTCTTTCTTTCTGGTGCATAGAATTCCATTGTGTAAATGGACCATAGTTTTTTGATCCATTCATTTACTGATGGGCATCTAGGTTGCTTCCAGCACCTAGTTATTGTAAATTGTGCTGCTATGAACATTGGGATACATAGGTTCTTTTGAATTGGTGTTTTAGTATTCTTAGGATAAAGTCCCAGCAGTGGAATTGCCGGGTCAAAAGGCAGATCCATTTTTAGTTTTCTGAGGAGGTTCCGAACTGCTTTCCATAGTGGTTGTACCAGTCTGCAGTCCCACCAACAGTGCACTAGGGACCCCCTTTCTCCACAGCCTCTCCAACACTTGTTGTTTGTTGCTTTGTTTATGATGGCCATTCTGACTGGTGTGAAGTGGTATCTCATTGTGGTTTTAATGTGCATCTCTCTGATGGCTAGCGATATTGAGCATGGTTTCATGTGTCTTTGGATCTTCTGTATGTCCTCCTTGGAGAAGTGTCTGTTCAAGTCCTTTGCCCATTTTTTAATTGATTCCTTGTCTTCTTAGAGTGGAGTCATGTAAGTTCTTTATATACATTGGAGATTAAACCGTTGTTTGAGGTATCATTGGCAAATATGTTTTCCCATACAGTTGGTTCTCTTTTTATTTTGATACTGTTTTCTTTAGCTGTGCAAAAGCTTTTAATTTTGATGAGGTCCCATATAGTTCTGGAAGTTCTAGCCACAGCAATCAGACAAGAAAAAGAAATAAAAGGCATCCAAATCGGAAAGGAAGAAACAAAACCGTCACTGTTCGCAGATGACATGATAGTGCACATAGAAAATCCTATAGACTCCACCAAAAAACTGCTTGACCTAATAAATGAATTTGGCAAAACAGCGGGATACAAAGTCAATATCCAGAAATCAAAGGCATTTATGTACACCAACAATGAAACAGCAGAAGCAGAAATCAAGAAAAAAATCCCATTTGAAATAGCAAAAAGAAAAATGAAATACCTAGGAATAAACCTAACCAAAGAGGTAAAAGACCTGTATTCAGAAAACTACATAACACTGAGGAGAGAAAGCAAGGAAGACACAAACAAATGGAATCATATACCGTGTTCATGGATTGGAAGAATTAATATCATCAAAATGTCCATACTACCAAAAGCAATTTACACATTCAATGCAATACCTATTAAAGTACGAATGGCATATTTCACAGACATAGAACAAACACTTCAACAATTTATATGGAACCATAAACAACCCGGAATAGCTGCTGCAACTTTGAGAAAGAAGAGTAAAGTAGGAGGGATCACAATACCTGACACTAAACTATACTACAAGGCCACTGTAATCAAAACTGCCTGGTACTGGCATAAAAACAGGCACATGGACCAATGGAACAGAACAGAGAGCCCAGAAATAAACCCAAGCCTCTACAGTCAATTAATATTTGACAAAGGAAGCAACAACATAAAATGGAATAAAAATAGCCTCTTCAACAAATGGTGTTGGGAGAACTGGACAGCTACGTGCAAAAAAATGAAACTCGAACACCAACTTCCACCATATACAAAAATAGATTCAAGGTGGATAAAAGACTTAAATATAAATCGTGACACCATTAAAGTCCTAGAAGAGAATGTAGGTAGGAAAATCTCAGATATTTCATGCAGAAACTTTTTTACTGACTTGTCTCCTAGAGCAAGGGACATAAAGGAAAGAATAAACAAATGGGACCTCATCAAAATTAAAAGCTTTTGCACAGCTAAAGAAAACAGTATCAAAATAAAGAGAAGATATTATTCTAATCTGACATAAATTCACCCTAGCAGGAGCATAGAAGGCAATACTTTCAAGTTCATTTTGTGAAGCCAACAACATCAGATAAAACATTACAGAACAATGTATCATAAGTGTACATAATTCATTGACATATAAATGAATACATATCACAAATATACTTAATTGATATATAAAATGATAATGCATCATATCCCAGAGCGGCTTAATACATGGGTTTAAGTTCAGTATATCATTTCTAATCCATCAATGTGATTCAACAAATTAACTAAATAAAGTAAAGAAATACATATCACCCCTTCAGCAGATGTAGAAAATAGTGCATGAAATTAAGCATGTATTCATGGTGAAAATTCTCAGCAAATAAGAATGGAAGAATAGAGTGCTAAAAGCAAGAACTCATTTACACCCCTCTTTGTGGATAATGAGTTACTAACAGTCTGGAAGACTGGTAAAGACCACCTTCTCTTTGTGCAAGGCCTTTTTTTGTTGTTATTCATTGGGATTAAGAGTGTTTCTATGTGTATATGAGGCACCACCAACTGATTTCCACAGTGGTCTGAACCCATTTTAGATTCCCACCAAGCATATGCATTTTACATCTCTGTATAATGAAAGCATAGGCAGTCTTGTTTATTTTTGTTAAGATTAATTGAGTTGATAATACAAATTCCCCAGGGTTTCAGAATCATGCACAAGCCAGATGTCA